>NC_051133.1:12759551-12861910 GCF_014839805.1 Manduca sexta
GGAAACACCGCATTGGCCGCGACTCTAGGACGGTCACCTTAGCCGCGGTCCAGCCTATTAAGATGCGGCCCGCCCCTTGACCTTTAAGCCGCCTTTATGGGCATTTTCACCCAGGCGGTCCCTACACCTGACCGATCGGGGCGAATCTGCCCTACTTTAATTAGCCCGAGGAGCACTCACCGGCCTTTGAGAGGGCCGCTGCGACTGACCGGAGTGGTGTAGTCCAGCCCGTCAGCCGCAGTTCTACAGTCTTTGTGGGTCGGGATACTTTCACATCCTCCGACCCGAGGCACTCCCTCAGCCTTGCGGCAAGGGAGTCGGCCCCCTCTTCGGAGTTGGCCCCGGGCACCTCGTACATTGGGGCGCCCGTGGCCGCAAACTTTGGCCTCAACCTGCTGATATCAAGGCCGGTGAGGTCAACTCTCGCCTGGGCGTCCGTCAGTACTTGTTTGTACGACAGCCCCTGGCCACCGCCGACGGCGTTAGAAATGATAACCGCCGCGGAGCGTGGCGGCCGCATTTGGGCTCCGCCCTGCGCGTCGGCTGCGGCGGCTGTGCATTGGCCGCTTGCGCTGTAGCGGGCGTCCCTTTCTTTGACTTCTTGGCCACCACTACCCACGGCGTATCCATTGAAGCAGGGGACGGCGGCACCGGACGGTGCTCCGGCGCTGGTTGCGCTGCCTGTCCTTTCTTTACTCCCTTTCTTTTGGCGCTGGTGCACCGTTCTTCGCGGTTTTTCTGGCTGTTGGTGCCGTCGGGCGTCACAGCCGCCGTCGCCGAGGAGGGACCCGCTATGACTTGCGGCGGGGCGCTGGAGGGCCCAGCAACAGGAACGGGGATAGTGGGAGCCGCGGGAGCAGGTGCAGGCTTGGCCGACTTTTCCCAATACCTTTGCCCTTTGGCTGCTTACTTTGCGCTCCCCAACGATACCATCCGCTACCGGGAGTTGCGTATCCCCGGTAGTCCTTCGTTCGTGTGCCAATGGGGGGCGCTGTGCCGGGCCCATCTGGATAGACTCCATCCTGGCCTGCACCCTTGCCTCAATCATTGCCAGCACTTCTTCCGTAGAAGGCTTACTGGCAGACGCCTCTAGTTCTTCTAGGCGCCTCCGTAGGAGCTGTTTTCCTCCTGCAACTTTTTCACGGATTCCGCAAGTTGTTCCGCGCTCTTCCACTCGCGTGCCTCCTTTTCTAAGCGTGCCATCAACTCGGATTCCGGCTGCTCGACGTATTGTTTTATTGTGTCCGTCACATGATTGAGTGCTTTCTGCGAGGTCCCTTTAGGTTCCCCGACTTACGGACTATGTGACGGACCATATGACCGCAGTGTAGCAGGTCTTCCTTCGAGATGACTCGGGGTTCCTCGATGTCCATGCGTTTCGAGGTCACCGGCCGTTTTTCTTGTCGAAGTTGATCCTCGAGTTCTTTCTCCATTCTTGACGGGATTGCTCCCGCCTTCGAGCGTCGAGCTCTTTTGGGCCTTTTAAGGCCCGCATAATGCCCGGTAGATGGCGGACGCCCTCGTCCTCTGCCATCAGTCGTGACCGCTTTCGAGCCGGTTCGTCAGTCTCGCTCGTCAAGCATATTTCGCTCTCCTTGGAGCGAGAGTGCCGTCTCCAGAATTTCTTGCTACGGACCGACGACATACTCACTTGATTCGGAGTCGATTCCGAAGCTGTCAGAAAGGCCTTGTGAACTCGGCCGCTACCTCCATGGGCCTTTCAGCCGCACTCTCCCGCACCTCGTCTACGTCATTGGCTTGCACCTGCCGACCTCCGCCTCCAGCCGGAACTGGAGTAGGCAATCTCGTCAATGTGATTTTGGGTTGTTTAAGATTTAAAAATTCCATTACTGTTCCCACGAGTATGGGGAAAGGGTGGTCCGCCCAGGCAGTGCCCCTGTACCTGGGTAAGCCTAGCGTAACCCGCACAGAGTGTCGGCCGGTACTCTGGCGGGGGTCGCACTCGAGACCGAACTACCCATCGGCCATGCATCCTCGCGGTGCGCCGCCGCTTGGGATTCGGGGTGATTTTTATAGAGGTTTTCTTCCTCGCGGTCCGGGCGGTTAAGCCAAGACCCTCGGTCCAGCAGGAGCGCGAGACATATCCACAGACCTCCATACCGGATTACGATCTACGACGGCGACAATGGGAGGGAGAGTCCCCCACTGCCTGCTCGGGGCGGGTGAGCGCACACCGAGCCCGTCGACACCCCCGGGGCAGAACCGGGAGCCGCCCAAGATGGGCCAATCTCGACACTACGACACGACGGCCGCCACAAGAGGCGACGACCGCCAACCACCTCGTTGTCAGGATATTCGCCGGCGCGCAGATCAGCCTGATCGGTCTGATCGACGCGCCGTTGCCCAGGGTGCACCACGTGGAGGTTTCCTGACCTAGCACCCCACCTAGCACCCCAACCTTTTTTTTTTTTTTTTTGGTTTCGCGGAGAAAGTACCTTATTACTACCGCCCAGCCTTCGTGGGGGGCGACTGAGCGGTTATGTTGGGGTCACCGTGCCTTACGACCCGACGTTGCGCCGCCCGGAATTGATGTAGACCTTCGGGCGACCGCCGGGCCGAGTCCCTAACCTATGTACAACGCACGGCATACCAACTAAAACTCCGCGGTGGCCCTCTTCGGCGCATTAGGGACGGCTGCGGGCTTCCTCTGACGTTGAAATGTCTAGTCTGCGACCGCAACCGCCCCTGCGCGGTGCCGCCTTGCGGCCCGTCTCCTATGGGGGCTCAAAAGCCCCGCGCACCGAAGGACGCCCTCGGCGTCTACGGCAGCGTGAGGCCAACAACACGCTGCCGTCCATCCCGGGGGTCAGCCGAGAGCGTGCGATGAACGCACTGCGCGCACTGAAGAGTGCGCGCGCACTAGGACGGGCAGCCCCTGCTGCCCGCCGACGACCCCTTCGTGGCCCCTATTAGTCGCCTTTACGACAGGCAGGGGATACCGTGGTGGAATTCTCCAAACGCCCCCATTCCACAGGGCGGGAGACGCCGGTCAGTCGTCCACCCGGCGCCTCCTACGTCTCCTCTGACGGCGGGAGGGATCCTCCCTCTCGATCCCTCTCGGCACTCTCCTTCTGCGAGAGGACCACCTCGCAGAAGTGAGCCTACCGCACGCCAGGCCTCCGGGCTGCCGACCATGGAAGCGACCACGGCCGGCAGCGAGAGGTCTCCTCCGACGACTGACACGAGAGCGCTGCGCTCATCGTCCCAGGCTGGGCAAGACTCCAACGTATGTTGGGCCGTATCCCGCGGGCAGTTGTCACAATGGTGACACACGGCGCTAACCTCCGTGCCTACTATCTGACACAGGTACTCCCCGAAGCACCCATGCCCGGTGAGCACCTGCGTCAGGCGAAATGTCGCCGCGCCGTGGCGCCTGTCCAGCCACTGTGCAAAGACAGGACGCACTGCCGCTACGGCCCGAAGCCCCGCTGACGGGGCCTCCAGCCTGAGACGCCACTCCTCCACGGCGGCTCGCCGTAAGGGAGAGCCGCGGCCTCCACCTCCTTCAGGGCCGGACGCTGCCCGTTCCTGAACGCCTCCTCCCTCCAATGAAAAGTATCGGAGAGGGCTTTGGCGTCCAGATCCCAGGGCAGGAATCCGGCCAAAAGACAAGCCGCCTCGTACGAGACCGTGCGGTACGCCCGTATGGCCCGCTGCGCTACGACCCGCTGCGGGCCCTCAGGAGGCGACAGAACGCCCCAGGGCGTCAGCCCAGACTGGGCTGCCGTACAACGCCATGGACCGCACGACCCGTGGTACAACCTTCGGCAAGGGATACCAGGACCTTCCAGGTTGGGCAGCAGGCTAGAAAGAGCGCCCGCTGCCCTGGACAACTTTGTCCGCAACTTTTCAAAATGGGCGCGGAATTCCCACCGGCTGTCCAAAATCAGACCTAAATACTTCATAGTTTTGCCGATGGGAATCCGCACCCCTCAACCTCGATGTGGGCACCGGCCGGTGGCCTCGCCGAGGCCCGTGAAAACAAATGGCCTCGGTCTTCTCGAGGGCCACCTTCAAACCTAAACGCCTGATTCGGCTCACTACGTGGCCGGTACCCACCGCCGCCAGGATCGCGGCGTCCTGGAAGGTCTTAGACGTCGCCGTGACCAACGTGTCATCCGCGTAACACGTCACGTCGACGCCCCAGAGATTGGCACCACGGAGCACCCAGTCGTACCCGATGTTCCACAAGAGAGGGCCTAGAACCGACCCCTGTGGGACACCGCACGACATTGCTCTTCGGTGCCACCCGTCGGCGCCCGGATACACCACGTACCTGTCGGAGAGGTACGCGCGCACCAGACGCCTGAGATAGGGCGGCACCACGTGGTACCGCAGTGCTTCATTGATGCATGGCCAGGGGAGCGAATTAAAAGCGTTAGAAATGTCTAACGAGACGGCGATAATCACCATTCCCTGGCCACTGCTTCCTCCGCCTGCGACTTGACCCGCAGAATCGCGTGGACAGTTGAGCGTCCACTCCTAAAACCAAACTGTTTGTCGGCCAAATTTGGACCGACCCTCTCGAGATGCTCGACGAGGCGCGCGTGTATAATACGCTCAAAAGTTTGGCGACCTCGTCGAGCAGCACGATGGGCCGGTAGGCCGACGGCGACTCTGCGGGTCTCCCCTCTTTCTTAAGCAGGACGAGCTTCCCGGTCTTCCACCGCGCCGGGAAGACGCCCTGCACCATACAGGCGGAGAATAGGCTACGGAGCCGCGGCCCCAGGTACTCGAGGGCTAACACCCAGGCTTTCCGGGGATGCCGTCGAGACCCGGGGCGGTGTTTTTGCCCCGCAGCCGAAACACTGCCGCCCGCATTTCCGCGGGCGAAACCTCTGGGATATCCCTTGCCGAAAACGACGATGACGCCACTTCTGGTGGCGCCATCGGTGGAGGAGTGGTATCCTCGGTGGCCGGGAACAAGGCCGCGACAACGTTGGCCAGAAGTTCTGGCCGGAGACTCTGCGACAGCGGGGCGCCGCCGGACGAAGCTTGTTCATGACGAGCTTGTATGGGCGCCCCCACGGGTCCGCGTCGAGAGTCTCCACAAACTCCTTACGTGCCGCGACCTTGGCCCTGTGCACGGCCACCCGCAGCGCTCTCTTCGCCTCTTTATAGAGGCCGTAGAGCTGCCGCTCCCGGTCTTCATGGTCTCGTGCGCGAATACGGCGGCGGCGATGCCTGGCGTATCGGCGGCGCGCAGCCGCGCAAGACGCGCGCAACTGCGCTAACTCCGCCGACCACCAGTACACCTCCCGCCGCGGAGGACGACGGAGCGCCCGGGGCATGGCGGCGTCGCAAACGTCCGACATTGCCACCCCGAACCACTCCGCCTCCTGCTCGACCCTCACCGGACCCTCCGGCTCGGGGAGCCACGAGACTGCCAGAGCGGCCAGCTCTAGGGCCTCCTTGTCGAGGCGCCTTAATGCCCACCGCGGGCCGTCCTGACCAGGGGCACTCGGTCCACCACTGGGCTGGTTACGTTGACTCGTGGGCGCGGCGACATCGAACCTTATATATCGATGATCCGATAGTGTCTCCGCGTCCACGAGGACCCTCCAGCCACGGACACGACGTGCGACGACGGGGCACCCAAACGACAAATCAACAATTGACCCGCCGTTGTGCCGCACGCACGTGTCCACCGACCCCTGTTCAGAACGGCCAGGCCGACGGAGATCGCCCATTCCTCCAGGACCTCACCGCGAGCGTCGGTCGCCGGCGAACCCCAGACCGCGGATTTCGCGTTGAAGTCACCGGCGACGATCGTCGGGTGAGGTTGGCCCTGCTCAACCAGGGCCCCCAGCCGAACGAGGAAAGATTCGAACTCGGCCAGGGGTCTGTTGGGGAGAAATAAACTCCAACTATCCACAATTCCCCAACAGAGCCGCGACGCATCCCTGGCCCTTCTCGACTTTTGCGAAGGGCGGGGAGCCAGCGGCACCCTGGGTGATGATGGCCACCGACCCGTCGATGTCCCCTACCCAGTTATCTCGGGGCGGGACAAAATACGGTTCGGCGACCATGGCCACTTGCACCGACCACTGCGCCAGGCTTTGAGACAACAGGTCCTGGGCGCGGGCGCAGTGGTTGATGTTCGCCTGGAGGAAACTTATATCCATTATTGATGGGCGATCTCCTCCACGTCCATCTCGGCCACTGCCTGTTGCGGTGGGCTCGCCGCCTGCGGCTGGGACAGAACCTCAGCCGCAGGCGCATTCCTTCTTTGGGGGCGGCGCCGGTTGCGACGGGAGGGCAGCGCATGCCTTCCCCTAAGCGGTGCCCGGCGGGCCTGCCAGCGGCCGCGCAGACTGCGCAGTTCGGCGGGGCCTTACATTCTCGGATCTTGTGGCCCGCCTGGCCGCAGCGGTAGCAAAGGTCGCTGCGGTCCACTGCGCAGTCGCAGCGCTCCCGGACGTGCCCGGACTCCAGGCACCGGAAACACCGCATTGGCCGCGACTCTAGGACGGTCACCTTAGCCGCGGTCCAGCCTATTAAGATGCGGCCCGCCCCTTGACCTTTTGGGCCGCCTTTATGGGCATTTTCACCCAGGCGGTCCCTACACCTGACCGATCGGGGCGAATCTGCCCTACTTTAATTAGCTCCGAGGAGCACTCACCGGCCTTTGAGAGGGCCGCTGCGACTGACTCCGGAGTGGCCGTGTAGTCCAGCTCCGTCAGCCGCAGTTCTACAGTCTTTGTGGGTCGGGATACTTTCACATCCTCCGACCCGAGGCACTCCCTCAGCCTTGCGGCAAGGGAGTCGGCCCTCTCTTCGGAGTTGGCCCCGGGCACCTCGTACATTGGGGCGCCCGTGGCCGCAAACTTTGGCCTCAACCTGCTGATATCAAGGCCGGTGAGGTCAACTCTCGCCCTGGGCGTCCGTAAGGACCTGCTTATAAGATAGGCCCTTTGCTACCGCCGCAGGAGTCAGCGTTATGACGACCGCTGCGGAGCGTGGCGGTCGTAACTTTGGCTCAGCCCGGCGCGCCGGCTGTCGCGGCTGGGTGTTCACCGCTGCAGCGGGCTTCCTCTTCTTCTTGTTTCGGCCCACCACTTCTACCCACGGCGTCTCCATCGATGCGGGGGCCGGCGGCAGAGGGCGGGGCTCCGATGCAGGTTGCGCTTGTGGGGCCGGCTTCTTCCTCTTTTCCTTTGGAGGGGGTTTGGGGTTGAGCGCCGCCTTTTTCCCTGGCGCCGTCGCCTCCTTCTTCCTGTTTTCAGGGCTCCTCTTCGTCCTTGATGCCGCTTCATTCGCTGTGGCCGCGGAGGGACCTGCGACTGTTTGTGGCGGGGCGCTGGAGGGTCCTGCTACTGGAGTGGGGATTGGGGGAACGGGGACTGTTTTCTTTCCCGTCCCTTTTCCTTTCTCCCTCTTGGTCTTGGGCTGGGGAGGGCCTCCTACAATTCCTCCCGACACGGGGAGTTGTGTATCCCCAGTTGACGTCCTTGTTTCGTGGGCCAGAGCGGGCCTCTGGGCTGGTCCCATCAGGGCTGACTCCACTCTGGCCTGGACCCTCGCTTCTACCATAGCCCACATTTCTTCTGCTGACGTTTTGCTCGCAGACGCTTCGAGTTCCTCGAGCCGGCGGCGGAGGGCTGTATTCTCCTCTTGAATGAGCTTCATGCTCGCCTCGAGGCGGGCACTGTGTTCGCGCGACTTTTTCACCTCACACTCCAGACGGGCAACGACCTCTGATTCCGGCTGCGTGATATACCGGGTGATTTTATTAGTCACCCAGTTCAACGCTTTTTGGGACGTCCCCTTAAGGTTGCCCGACTTGCGGACAATGGCGCGCACCACATGCCCGCACTTCTCTAGGTCCTCCTTCGTGACGGGCTGGTCTTCGTCCGTATCTACCCGCGGAGGCACCGGCGACTTGACGAATTTAAGTCGGTCCTCCAGGGCCTCTTCGGCCTTTTTGGCGTGCTTCCTCGCGCTTGAGCCTGTCACGCTCGCGCTGCGCCTGTCTGAGGCCGACGTATTTTCCGACGGAGGGAGGACGTCCTCTCCCTCGGCCGTCGGTGGTCTGCGCCTTGGGCACCGGCTCGTCGGTGTCGCTGGTTAGGTTGAGCGACCAGCTGTCGATCGAGCGGGAATGCCTTCTCCATAGCCTCCTACTCCGGACGGAAGAGACACTCCCACTCGAGTCGCTATCGACTTCTGTGGCCACAGATGATCGGGCCACTCCCTCCATGGGCTTCTCGCCCGGAATCTCCTGCACAACATCTCCGTCGTTGGGTTTGCACCCGCCGACCTCCGCCTCCCCGGCCGGAACCGGAGTAGGCAATCTCGTCAATAATATTTTGGGTGTTTTAAAAATTGAGTCCATATTGAGTCCCACGAGTATGGGGGAAAGGGTGGTCCGCCCAGGCAGTGCCCCCTGTACCTGGGTAAGCCTAGCGTAACCCGCACAGAGTGTCGGCCGGTACTCTGGCGGGGGTCGCACTCGAGACCGAACTGCCCATCGGCCATGCATCCCCTCGCGGTGCGCCGCCGCTTGGGATTCGGGGTGATTTTTATAGAGGTTTTCTTCCTCGCGGTCCGGGCGGTTAAGCCAAGACCCTCGGTCCAGTGGGAGCGCGAGACATATCCACAGACCTCCACACCAGATTACGATCTGCGACGGCGACAATGGGAGAGGGAGTCCCCCCCACTGCCTGCTCGGGGCGGGATGAGCGCACACCGAGCCCGTCGACACCTCCGGACAGAACCGGGGGCCGCCCAAGATGGGCCAATCTCATCAAACTACGACACGACGGCCGCCGCAAGAGGCGACGACCGCCAACCACCTCAGTTGTCAGGATATTAGCCAGCGCGCAGATCAGCCTGATCGGTCTGATCGACGCGCCGTTGCCCAGGGTGCACCACGAGGAGGTTTCTGACCTAGCACCCCCCTAACCTAACCTAACCTAACCCCAACCTAACCTAACCTAACCTAACCTAACCTAACCTGGCCTAACCTAAACCTGGCCTAACCTGCCTAAGCCTGGCCTGCCTGGCCTGGCCTGCCTGCCTAAACCTCCTAAACCTGGGCCTGGGCCTGGGCCTAAACCTGGCCTAAACCTGGGCCTAAACCTGGGCCTGCCTAACCTGCCTGGGCCTAAACCTAAACCTAAACCTAAACCTAAACCTAAACCTAAGCCTAAACCTAAACCTAAACCTAAACCTAAACCTAAACCTAAACCTAAACCTAAACCTAAACCTAAACCTAAACCTAAACCTAAACCTAAACCTAAACCTAAACCTAAACCTAAACCTAAACCTAAACCTAAACCTAAACCTAAACCTAAACCTAAACCTAAACCTAAACCTAAACCTAAACCTAAACCTAAACCTTCCTTCCTTCCTTCCTTCCTTCCTTCCTTCCTTCCTTCCTTCCTTCCTTCCTTCCTTCCTTCCTTCCTTCCTTCCTTCCTTCCTTCCTTCCTTCCTTCCTTCCTTCCTTCCTTCCTTCCTTCCTTCCTTCCTCCAAGAAATGGCGTGCGCGTTGCGACGAACTACACTTGCGCCCCGAGTGTGTATCACTTGTTCGTGTGCGTGAGCATAATATTATCATTAACTGTGAGATGTTACTGCTCCGACGAATTCTAGTATAGTAGTAGTGGAAAAAGGTTGTGTAAAAAAAAAAAAAAAAAAAAAAAAAAAAAAAAAAAAAAAAAAAAAAAAAAATAAAATTACTATTTGAATATTTATTTTGTTTGAAAGTTTTACTTTTTTTTGTGTTTGACCTCAGGTTAGAGTAACTTATAGTAAACTGCTTCTTTCAAGACGACTTTCTCGCAGTTAAATTTAAGTCTATGCAAGGCCGAGGACGGGTGAATGACTCGCCGGATAACGAATTGGAGATTTTAGAGTACTTTGAGCGGGATCCTCGGCGAAGCACAAGAATGGCGGCACGGGAATTTAATATTAGTATTTGTGTGGAAAACATGAAGTAGCTACGGATTACACCCGTATCATTTCCGTCGGACGCACGCAATTCACGACAACGATGCACTGGTAATGAAATATATAATATAAAATATATAATATATAAATCGCCGCGGCAGCCCCGTGACTTGGCCGGCGAGAAGCCCGGACTTAACACCCCTGGATATTTTCTTGTGGTCGGAAATAAAAAGACGAGTCGTGTATTTTCGGGAACACGAAACACCTGACGAGTTACGTAGTGCGATAGTGGACGCCTTTAACCGAGTGAAAAGTGACAGAGACACATTGCGAAAGCTTAAATACAATAACTTAAAACGTGCACGTTTGTGTATCGAACGCGGCAGACTCCATTTCGAGCAGTTGCTTCATTACCAGGAAGTGTAAATAGGTAATTTGTAAATAAACTGTTTAGGTATGTAAGTTGATATTTTGTAAATAGCTCCAATTTTTTAAATACGCCAGAAATACTCATAGTTCTTTCGCGCTGTTTATTTTTTTTTTTTTTTTATTACTATGACAATAAATGAAGTAGGTATTTTATCGAAAAGTAATGCTTAAATAAAGTAGTTATTTCCGACGGTCCTAAGCCCGTGTAAAGTATGAAGGAGAAATTGGAGTATCCATTTACTTATTTATTTGTGACTAGCTTTCGCCCGCAGCTTCGCCCGCGTGGATTTCGGACTTCAAAAATGGAGGAGGTGCCCAATTTTTTAATATATGGTGGTATGCAGGTGGTCCGATTGTCCGGTCAGGGTCTGATGATGGGATCCTGGTAAAATCGAAGGAAGCATATAGTATGACTAGCTTTTGCTCGCGGCTCCGCCCGCGTTGTAAAGTTTTTCAGGCTATAGTACTCCACGAACAAAGGGCTATCCAACACAAAAATATTTTTTCAGTTTGTACCGGTAGTTCCTGAGATCAGCCATTACTGCTCCGCTCCTATTGGGTATAGCGTGATGATATATAGCCTAAAGCACTCCACGAACGAAGGGCTATCCAACGCAAAAAATTTTCAGTTCGAACCGGTAGTTCCTGAAATTATCCCTTACTGCTCCGCTCCTATTGGGTATAGCGTGATGATATATAGCCTATAGCACTCCACGAACAAAGGGCTATCCAACGCAAAAAGAATTTTTCAGTTTGGACCGGTAGTTCCTGAGATTAGCGCGTTCAAACAAACAAACAAACTCTTCAGCTTTATATAATAGTATAGATTCAGTATGCATCCGTGATGTCTTATTATTAGCGTATTTCATGTATAACTTTGGTGTTTCTATACCGATTTCTATGATTCTTTTTATGGAATATTTAATAATGTTAACTTTTTAATTAGGGATGACTGAGAGTGTTATAAACGTAAGAGTAGACAAATATAATGAGAAAGCTTCGAACTGCTAAGCTATCGGGAGTTACACGTGTTATTGTGAGTCAACCATAAAAGATAGACATATGCTGTCGTGGGATATTTTTTATATAATTTTAAGGAGAACATTTCCGTCATACATGATTTCTGTGTAGCTTTAACCATTAAGTTTGCACACGCGACGGAAGCTTAAAAAAAAAAAAAAAAAAAAAAAAAAAACTGGAGTAACTTCTCCCGTTTTCCCAACATTTCCCTTCACTGCTCTGCTCCTATTAATTGTAGCGTGATGAAAAGTATACTATAACCAGCTCAGGAGTATGAAAAATAATTGTACCAAGTTTCGTTAAAATCCGTCGAGTAGTTTTTGTTTCTATAACGGTTATACAGACAGACAGACAGACAAAAATTTTACTTATTGCATTTTTGGCATCAGTATCGATCCCTAATCACCCTCTGATAGTTATCATTATATTGGAAATATATTTCATGTACAGAATTGACCTCTCTACAGATTTATTATAAGTATAGATAGATTTTTAATAAATTTAATAATGCTTGTTCTTCTAAAGTGAAAATGAAAAAAAAAATAAACAATTGCGTTCGTGCCTCGTATCAGAACGTAAGTTGTGATCTGATATTATCCCAAATACAATCAATACCATAACCATCATAAAGCATTTAATTTAAAGGTGGTAGTGTACCAGTTTTTAAATTAAGTGACTCTGAAACCGCGCGCGCGTCTTTCCGCTCTTGGTAGGTATCAGCTGACACGCGTTGGTAGTGTGCGTCGTTTGTGAGAATTGTTGCGGCGCGGCGTTACTATAAAATCATTATCAAACTCGAACGAGTGAAAAATTTTATTTGGATTATTTTTTTATTATCGACAGTAGAATTTATTCACTATTTTTTCTGCATCCTACAAACTGTTCTAAGTAAACACGCTTCGGTTCCAAAACGACTATAAAGTCACCGTGTATTAATGTGAGAGAGAAATAATTATTGATGCAAAAAGCCTCCTAAAACCCAACAAGATTGAGAGTGATGAAAATATTTTGTGTGCGTATTTGGTATTATGAACAAAATATGTGTATACTGGGGCCTTATTCTCTATCCCGCACGGTATTTTGACAGTGTGTAACAAGCACGTAACACAACGTGTTTAGGACTATAGAAATTTGGCTTACAGAATACCATTCCACACACATTTCTCGAAGATAACATGACACGGCCGCGTTACGCGTTTACACTATCATACAGAATAAGGGCCCTGATACGATGTGGGTGTGGTAGTGTGTGTTAAGGTGCTATAGTGTGTTTGTAGGTGCGTTTGAGGCGAACCGTCAACCGATGCTGTGCAGCGATACATAGCGCTGGAATGTTTTATATTTTAAAGAAAATTGTTTTGTAGAATTATAGTTATTGTTCTATATTCGGTTTTGTGTTCTTAGGTAAATAATTTTAGGGCAAGCCAGGCTTTTGGGTTTCTATGAAAGAACCGGCACTGCTGCGCACGAACTACAAAGGAAATGCCGACAAGGCGGACGGTCGCTGCGCCGCGCTGCGCCCGCATCGGCCGAGCGCAATCGTTGATCATAATGCGTCAGCTGATGCGAGTGCTACAACTTACGATATTTTTTACATATTAACATTTTTTTCTAAATAATAGTTTAATTTATCTATCCATACGTGACGCTGTATACAAATTTAAGAAAAAAACGAGTAAAATAGTAATCATTCGATCGCGCTGTTTTAATTTTCGGTGGCGTTTCCCTTTCACTTACTTTGTTTAGACTAAACTGTCGAATTGACAACGTAGCTATCTTTTCAGTTTACGAAACAATGGTGCGCCTCGGCAAACTTTGTTTCGTTATGAGATGATACGTGCTATTTGTCTCAGTATGAGGTTTCAATTCATGTCGTTATGTCGTCACCACTATGTGCCTATAGCGCGCGCGCATCAAAAGCAAAGTCGACGACTGGCGGCTAGATTAATAAGTCAACCACCTTCGCCGCCTAGCTTTCAACCTCGCGATTCGCACGGGTTTGTTTACTTAGGTAAAAATTTTAAAAAGTTGTATAATTGTAAAATGTAGGTAAATATTGTAACTTTGACTTTACGGATAAACAACACCTCAGACCCCCCGTGACCATGAAGTCTGTAAAGTCTTCGAAACGTCGGGAGAAAAATAAAATCCAAAAAACCGCGATAGAATCCGGAAAATTAGTTTAATTTCTATTTATTCACTTGAACAACAAATAATTTTATTTGACTAATATTTTTTATTCACATCCAGGTTTACACTTAGACTCGAGTTATTATATTATGAGCGTCACTCCGTATATAACCACACGCTGTCAATGTTGCATACTAAAATCAAGTGTACGGATTGAAGTACAGTTGAGTCGAACACAATGAGTGTATGGAACTCCAGATCTAGTACGTAGTACATATATATCGCTGTGTGTAATAGTTTGCTCAAGTAAACCAGGAACGGTTCTGGAAAACTAGTAAAAGGCTTGAATGATATACCTACATAATATTATTCTATAGCAAAACATATATGGCTCAATATTATAAGGGTTCTATATTATATTTGACTAACTTTTGCTCACGGCTTCACCCGCGTCAAGGAGTTAAAGTAGAGAGTAAAACATTCCCAGAGTCTTAAACTATCTCCATACCAAATTTCATAGCAATCCGTTTAGTAGTTTTCTTCGCAATGTGCATAGAGTTAATAACATTCAAGCGGAAATTAAATAAGGTATTTATTTTTGTATGAGCATAAAATCTAATAAATTAACAAAAGTCTTACAACAAACATTGTTGTTTATGATGTCAACTATCTAGTCCGGCGAGGTTGCTGGTGTTTTACAAATAACCCTGTATAAACCTTACACATTACATACACATTACAGTGGCGACGAGGAATAATAATATTTAGTGGACAATTATATCTTGTGCGCGGACAGTGTCAGCTGTGCTATTTAAACGAAGAAAATTTACTCAAAAATGACTTGGGAGTGTTTGGTGAACTAGCGCCGGTGTCGTTCACTACAGCTTTCTAAAATCGGGCCAAACGATTACGGCAGATATATGTATATTGTCAGCAACTGCAAACCATAATGAATTTATTGACCACTTTCAGAGTTTATTGATTCTCGCCTCCATTTTTTTTTAGTAAAGGGATCAATGAACTTCTCATGAGATGGCAAAAGTGCATAGATTACACTGGTGCATACTTTGACTAATTAATTATATTTAAAAAAAACTTTGTATTCTTCCCATATTAAACTAAGTATATGTAAGGACGAAAAAAAGAAGCCAATTTTTCTTATGTGAGAACCTAATAGTCGGTCATTTTGTTTTGTGTCATTGATGGCGGCCACTCCATATAGACTTATAATTTACTAAAGATTTGGGCATTTCGTTTGTATATTTTTTAGGATTCCGTACCTCAAAAGGAAAACACGGAACCCTTATAGGGTCGCTTTCTTGTTCGTTCGTCCGTCCGTCTGTCAAGACCCTTTTTCTCAGAGACACGTGGAGGTATTAAGCTGAAATTTATATCAAATACTCAGGTCTACTGTCCCTTCTGAAGGAGGTGGAGGCCAAGAGGGCCTCCTTACGGCGAGCCGCCGTAGAGGAGTGGCGTCTCAGGCTGGAGGCCCCGTCAGCGGGGCTTCGGGCCATCGCGGCAGTGCGTCCTGTCTTTGCACAGTGGTTGGACAGGCGCCACGGCGCGGCAACATTTAGATTGACACAGGTGCTCACCGGGCATGGGTGCTTCGGTGAGTACCTGTGTCAGATAACAGGACGGAGGTTAGCGCCGTGTGTCACCATTGTGACAACTGCCTGCGGGATACGGCCCAACATACGTTGGAGTCTTGCCCAGCCTGGGACGATGAGCGCAGCGCTCTCGTGTCAGTCGTCGGAGAAGATCTCTCGCTGCCGGCTGTGGTCGCTTCCATGGTCGGCAGCCAGGAGGCCTGGCGTGCGGTGGCCCACTTCTGCGAGGCGGTCATCTCGCAGAAGGAGAGCGCCGAGAGGGATCGGGAGAGGGCCGATCCCTCCCGCCGTCAGAGGAGACGTAGGAGGCGCCGGGTGGACGACTGACCGGCGTCTCCCGCCCTGTGGAATGGGGGCGTTTGGAGAATACCACCACGGTAAACCCCTGCCTGTCGTAAGAGGCGACTTATAGGGGCCACGAAGGGGGTCGTCGGCGGACAGCAGGGGGCTGTCCGCCCTAGTGCATTTTTGTGCATTTCTTGCACATTTTTCGGTTGACCCCCGGGATGGACGGCAGTGTGGCGTTGATCTCATGCTGCTGTTGACGCTGAGAGCGTCCTTCGGTGCGAGGGGGCTTAGGAGCCCCCCCACATTTAGGAGACGGGCCGCAAGACGGCATCGCGCAGGGGCGGCCGCGGACGAAGACTCGGACCTGCTGTCTCGGGGAAGCCCGCAGTCGTCCCTTATGCGCCGAAGAGGGTCAACGCGGAGTTTTAGTTGGTAGGCCGTTGCGTAGGGACTTAGGTTAGGTTCATTGGTTAGGGACTCGGCCCGACCGCCGCCTGAGGGTCCCGGGCTGCTTCAATTGTCGGGTCGTAAGGCAACGGTTACCCCAACATAACCGCTCAGTCGCCCCCCGCGAAGACTGGACGGTAGTAATAAGGGACTTAAAAAAAAAAAGGTCTACTGTCCCTTGGACCTGTGAAAAAATCAAACTTCGAAGCCAACGCCACCAAAAGATACGGCCGTTTATATCACAAATTTTCGGAACTCGCAAGGGAATCAATACCTTTAAGGTACTTCCCGTGAACTCAGTATATTGAAATGTGGTACGAAGCAACGTTTTATAGTACCGATATGTAGAGAAAAAATTGCGAAAACCGTAAATTTTTAGTTACATCGTATAATCAAAATATTTTTAATAATTTACTATCCCTTTCCTCATGGACGCGTAGTGGTATTAAATTGAAATTCATATCAAATACTCAGGTCTTTAATACCTTTAAACTATAACAAAATCAAACTTCTATGTCACCGCAATAAAAATAAAAATAATTTTAACAAAAAATTAAACCGCCTTCAAAAACCACTCAAAACCAAAAAATTATTTCACTTACCAAGTATATATTGGATACCAATTTTGGAGTCGGTGCCTAATTAAAATTGCTTGGACGACATAATTATTCTATTTTTTTAATTTTAAATCCAAACTACCGAAGCGATGTTGAAAAATATTTTATGGGACTAATCTGGAGAGAAATTCTTTCGAATAAAAAAAGAATTTTCCAAATCGGTTCATAAATGAGCGAGTCCTGAGGTAACAAACAAACAAAAAAAAATCACGTCTAATTGATAACCTCCTCCTTTTTCTAAAGTCGGTTAAAAAAAAAAAAAAAAAACTAACAGCAATTTAAGCCTCATATTTTCAAACTCGCGTAGTTACTCGCAAGGGAATCAAAACCTAAAGGTGACTTCCAGTCGACCTAGAATCTTGTAATTTGGCATGAAGCAGTGTTTTATAGCACATATAAAGGAAAAATTCCGAAAACCTCAGTTTTTTAGACTTTTGTCTTTAATTTATGCTCCTCCAGCTTTCCATATTGTAATATTATGGATTTCATTTTGCAATAAAAATACCATAATTATGACTCGATTGTTGTGATTGGTTAACTTTTACTTAAATACCTAAAGGTTTGTACGGAACCTTCGGTGCGCGAGTCCGAGCCCCACTTTTAGTGTTTAAACAAACTTCTATTGAATTTGTATTCGAAGTCGGCAAACATCAACTGTTTGCAATAAGCCAAAACCGTTGAGAAAGATTATCATTCTTTTTTAAATCTAAATCAGATCATGTCGGCACTCTGCCTAAGTTTTTTGTGCATATTATCACAACACCTATTTATGAATTAAACTTACAATAATAATATTATCTTTCTATGTAAAACGGAAATAAAACTTTTTTGAAACATAATGTGCATTCTATGTTAATTAAATATTATATAGAATTTTTACCTATTTTTATATTTACTGGTGCACCCACTTTACGCCGTGTGTTTTTCGTTCCATAATGTGAGTGTGGGCGAGCCTATTGCCATACATAAAATAAGTAGTAAACTATTTTCACATAAGGACAGGTTGGATATCTAACATTGGGCAGTAGGACAGCTACGTTAACTAGTGTAGCCACAAACAAAAAACACACATGGGAGTTTGTCCATCATTTTTCAAAACATTAAGCATTCACAGATTTTGACCAATATTTCCTTTGTACATATCTGCACATATCATGTAATATCTTAACTACACAATGCACATTTTCGCTGCCGCGGCGTAACGTATAGAACAACCCACGCGAAAATGTCATTATTATAATATTCTTCCCACTCGGTGCAACTACAGCCGCGGATTTAAAATACATAACTGTAGTAGACAGGAATTGCCAATTTTAACTTTACAGCATAACAATATAAATAAACGGTACCACTTTCAGTGATTTTTCTCTACGCACTCAACAACGTCTAACGTCATTCGAGTGTACAAACTGTACGTGGAAGTACAGTACATACGGGGTGGCCTATGTCCAGCAATGGACGATTCACCGGCTGTAAAAACATACTTACAGCAATAAAATTTGCTATTTATGCAAAAAAGAAACTGTCAATCAATTGTGTATACATATATAATGTATAAATAATAATATGAGTTAAGATCTGAAATTTTAAAAATCTTGCACCATAATGCGATCAAGGTCTACTATTGCTGCCTACGATGCGGCGGCACGAGACTCGCGACTCGGGAGGCGCGCATGCGCGGACAGAAATAGTTTTCTAAATGTGTCAACAATACGAACCGAGTGCGTCACGTCATCAGACAAGTGGCACACGTCGCCGCAGCGCGATGTGGCACATGCATTCCTTGCACGAGCCCATCGGTGCCATGCGCTTCATGACGCTTATATTGTTTGTGGTGGCGGGCTCGACATTGGCGCAGCCGGCACGCATCGGTGTGTACTATTACTGCTCTGTGCGTGTTGTATCTGGCACACACAATGTCCGCAAGTGATGCGTACATTATGTGCGCCAGAGTGACGCTTTGTTGTGGTGCGGCAGGTGTGGTGGAACTACAGCCGATACTCGCGCGGCAGCTGGCGGCGGCAGCGGAGGCAGCACTGCAGTCGCTGCCCGACGCTGGTGTAACCGTCCAAGTCGCCGGCGTGGAGCCCGACGAGCCGCTCTCGCTCGCCGCGCACCTTTGTGCTCAGGTGAAGTTCGCGTTGTGTTGTGTGGTAACTAACAAATCGTTGTATTAATCAGCAAGCGTGGTGTGTCGTCAGGCGCGCGAGGGTGTAGCGGCGGTGTTGAGTGCGGGCGGTGAACGGGCGGCACGGCTGGCGGGAGCGGCGGCGGCACGCGCGGGCGTGCCGCTGCTGCTGCTCGATGAGGCACCCGCCGACGGTTCCTGGGAGGCGCTGCCGCTGTACCCGCATCCCGACGTTCTGGCGCAGGTACGGGTCACAACGCAGGCCACACTCATTTACACAATTATTACACTTTAATACATATAGGTGACATAATAGTATTAGGGGGTCTTTATGCTTGTGTCGGATATGGACAAGGTTTTTAGGAGAGAAGTTATATATCAGGCGAAAAAAAAAATTCAGCATAAATTTTTTATCACGGGCGTTGATCGATTTAAATGATTGGACTCGGCAGGTGGAGCAGTGAACTCATCAAAATCAAATAAGATTTTGATAATCCCTTTAACATTATCTTGCGGCTCAGCTTCCTTCAAGCTAATAAAAGTTTTTCTTAAGGCATTAATATATGCGAGCGCAGGCGTGCGCGGATCTGTGCAAAGAGAAGGGGTGGCGGCGCGCGGTGGTGCTGCACGAGGGCGGCGCGGCGGGCGCGGCGCTGATCGCGCCCGACGGCGAGCCGCTCGCGCTGCTGGCGCGCCAGCTGCCGCCGCCGTCGGAGCCGGCCCTGCTGCGCAGTCTCCTGCTGGTGCTCAAGCGGCTCGGCGTCACCAACTTCATCGTGTGGTGCGAGGCGGCATGCTGCGAGCGCGTGCTCGACGCGGCGCAGCGCGTGGGCTTGCTCTCCGACCGCCACTCTTATATCATGCTCTCGCTGGATCTGCACACGCGCGACCTGGAGCCCTACAGTCACGGCGGTGCCAACGTCACCGGTAGGTACCCACTGCAATCCCTTACACATACCACATTTTCAATAATACTATGACCGATTACTGTATAAGTCCAAAATGAGTTAAGCATACAAGGGGATTCGACATTTTTTTCAATAGTTCGTTCCTACGCCAATCTACAACAATATCGATCTCTTTTACGTTTCACGAGAATTATTATAAATCAATAGACATATAATAATTATAATATGATTAAGTTAAAAGTCAGTCGTGTTTATTTTTAAGGGATCGATTGTAAATGATTAAGTCATGTAAAAATAAAAAATGTTTTCATATTTTATGCTTTATATACTTAAAACGTTAAAATAATAAAGTTGTTACGAGACATTTCATAAAATAGAGACTTATTACAAAAATGTAAGCAAAAATATATCGATATTACATTCCTTCTTGATGAACAGATTTAAACAGCATGAATGTTATTTATAATCATTAAATGTGTTAACAAAATTCATGAAAAACTAATAAAGTTAAATAATCGTAACACTTGGTAATTGATACAACTTGCGTTCCTTACAATTCGTATTTTTCATTTTATGAGATCAGTTAATGTTGTCTCATTAAACAGTTACTAATGTGCTAAAACTACATATTTTTCTTTTACTTCTTGGTAAGCGCCATAGTAGTTTTAAGAAACAAGAGGCATCGCTTCTTGGTTTAAAGAATAAATGCCTCAATTTTAATGGGTGATCGAAATAGTTCTACAGTATTGAATACGATCTCTAACATAAAAAGTACAATTTTTGCTACGAAAACTAATTATATTATAGGTACCATAACGTTGGCTCCTACCTCCTATACATATATTATTTGCTTACTTTCATTTATGTACGTATGGAAACTCCTTTTTTCCATTTACCGGTTTCGCCTCCAAGAATCATTCTACCGGTAATTATTAAAATATTCTCATTCATAATATTAATGATATTCAAATCACAACTCGACTTCAATAAGTGCAGCATCTATAACTAAAATATTGACCCTATACACATATTATTATATTTGTAAGTTTATTACGGTTTTTCGACAAAAAAATAATTATATGAGGTATAAAATAAAGACATGTAATCTGTAAAATACTTTTCCAATAGCAATCTATTACACAATTATAATAAATAATTATTTAGTGCAATTTGCAAGTTGTCTTTTGAAATGTAGAGTTGGCCACCAAATCGGGCAGGATTACCTACATTTGAAGGTGTTTGCGTGCAGCTCTGCGGCTGTTCGACCCGGAGTCCGAACACGTTCAAAACATGATGGCCGCGTGGCAGGCGAGCTACCTGCAGCAACTGGGCGAGCCCGGTGACGCCGGTGACGCGACGGACGTGGAGCGCATCGCAGCCGCGCCCCCCGCCGCTCTGCCGCTGGCATACCAGGCGACCGCGCTGGCCACCGAGGCCCTCAGTCGGCTCCGATTGCCGACCGCCGGCGGCGCCTCCTGCGAGCGGGGGCTCGGCGCGTTTCACGCGGACACCCTGCTCAACTATCTGCGCTCAGAGGAGTGGGTGAGCGGCGCGGGCGCCGGCGGCGAGGTGTCGTGGGAGACGGACGGCGCGCGGCGCGAGGTGCAGCTGCAGGTGGCGGAGCTGGTGCGCGGCGGGCGGCTGCAGCACGCCGGCGTGTGGGCGCCGAGCGCGAAGGTCACGTGGCAGCGCGCCGAGGCGCCGCCCGACACTAGGCCGCTCGACTCTATGACCAACCGCACCTTCGCCGTGCTCGTGGCACTTGTGAGTGACCATTTATGCCAATTTCGTTACAAATGTATTTTAAAAATAAAAATAAATACCAACGTTCACGCGTTCCAGTCTGAAATCTATATATATATATATATATATATATATATATATATATTAAGTTATCTATAATATATTCTATGCACCTGAGATAGGTTCTGTGAAATCTCTTTAAGCTAGTAATTTTTGTCGTGGCCAAGCAGTAAAACTCATCACAGTACTCACACGGCATGTATGATGGTTGTGATTACAGAATAAGCCGTATGTGATGCGACAGGAGTCCACGTTGCGTCTCTCGGGAAACGAGCAGTACGAAGGTGAGCGGGCGCGCACGGCATATGAGATGAAACGAAGTGTAGTGTGTATACTTTTGCTTACCCACTAATGATATATCGCACGGCAGGGTTCTGCATAGAGCTCATCGAGAAGCTTTCCAAGATGTTGAAGTTCAACTACACGTTCGTGGAGCAGGTGGATGGTTCGTACGGCTCCTACGACAACGCTACTAATAGGTGGACCGGAATGATCGGCCGCCTCATGACCGACCCAGTAAGATCCACGCACTCGCTCCCTACAATGTGTTACAGTGTACTTGGTATATATACATATATACGTGTGTGTTCGCAGAATATTGACTTCGCCGTGACGGACCTGACAATCACGTCAGAGCGCGAAAAAGCGGTAGACTTCACTACGCCTTTCATGAACCTCGGCATTGCCATTCTGTTTCGCAAGCCCAAACCGCCGGAGCCCAAGCTGTTTGCTTTCCTCTTGCCCTTCTCGAACGGAGTGAGTGTGTATTTGCGCGGGTATGTGTGCTGGATATGAGATGGTATAAAGATGTATCGCGCGCTATGCCGGCAGGTGTGGATCTGTCTCGGGTTCGCGTACTTGGGCACGTCGCTGCTGCTGTACGTAGTGGGGCGGCTGTGCCACGAGGAGTGGCAGAACCCGTACCCGTGCATCGAGGACCCGCCTGCACTCGAGAACCAGTTCACGCTCGCCAACGCGCTGTGGTTCAACCTGGGCGCCGTGCTGTTGCAGGGCTCTGAGATCGCGCCCGTGTACGTACCTACCTACTGCCTCTAGCGCTACATATACATTAATCTAAACAACTCCTACTTTACAAAGCACAACCTTCAATAATTACTTAAAACTGGTTTAATGTTTATTAATTGAATACATCCAACAGTTCATTCATATTGTTATAAGTTGTACTTAATTAAGTAGCATTAAATAAAACAAAATATTTAGATCAGCTAGTAAAAAAGAAGTAACTACATATGTATCATAATATTATTATTATCAAACAATAATATCCAAGGCAATTTCTTTTCAAATATATAATATTCTCTAGAATTTGTGAACACCACCGAATACAATATTCTAGAGAATAGGGATAATACCCAGTGTTGAGGTGCCGTGAGACCGATTGGTACTCTCAGTTTGCTGAGCGTGAATCCGAGTTGAAAATCTCGGGCGCCGGTACCCAGCCCGTTGTTTCTTCCAACGTTATGAGATGCCGAGAAGGCGTGTGACCGAATGAAGAGTGTATAATATAACTTACCCGAACAGCTGTAGGCTGCTGTGCTGTTTAGTTCGTAACTGCCGCCGACAGCTAAGAACTTAGTAAGGGTACGATACAGTGTACGGAATGGCAAATAAGAAACGGTAGATCCTTTTGACCAGCCGTGCCAAATGTGCTCTATCGTCCCTATCCACCCCTCCTATGTAGGATTGAAGCAACCGTATGTTGTGACGTTAAATCTTCAACCGTCTTGATTCGTCTCCAGTTTTCAGTCTTCTGCAGATTTCTTGAGTTTTTTCGGTTTTCTTATTTTCTTGAATAGAACCCATATAGGCTATACCGTAAAAAAGCCTCAATATATTGTACCAATTTTTAAAACAACTTTCCTTTAGTTATTGACGATTTTACCAATTATTTAATCAACTATTTATCACACAGACTCAAGCTAGATATCAAATTAAAGCTCCCAACAACACCCTCTTAATATACAACACTTAACAATAAATAATAACATTGAGAAGAGTTACAGACAAAAATATGGACAAAACATACAAAAAACCTTATTAGCTATAAATACCTATCACTACCACTTTTCGCACTTAACTATAATGCTCGCAGCGGCCCTATAATGTTCCTAATGCTCATAAAGAGTCGGCACATAACATGCATGCACTGTTTAGTCGATTGTTGTTGTAGTAGCTGATTGTTGAATTGTGCTTGCAGGGCGTACGGAACGCGCGCCGTGGCCAGCATGTGGTGGCTGTTCGCGCTGGTAATCACCAGCTCATACACGGCCAACCTGGCCACACTGCTGGCCACCAAGTCTACCACCGAGCTCATCCACAACGTCAACGAACTCGCCAACAACAAGCTCGGCATTAAGTTCGGCGCCAAAGCCAACGGCTCCACGCACTTGTTCTTCAAGGTTATCACAATGCTGCCCCTCCCTCGTAACTAATACCAATGCCACCCAAGAGTTTGCATCACTAATTACATAACTACTGTATATGTATATGTATGATTTAAATAAGTACTATGATCCTAGTGAGTTCGCTGCCTTAATAATAATGAATATTATTCATTATTGTAAGTAGTGTTGTTCACCTCGCGACGGTCACTTACCGCAGCTCAGCGGCAGAAATACGAGAAAATAATATCACGCACCATAATTGTTGTTGTGATGCTGCTTCTAACAGTATTTATAATTATGGCATAAATTTTTGTTTACTTGTCTATTTAATTTCCGTTTCACAGAACTCGCAGAACGAGATGTTCCAGAAAATGTACGAAGACATGAGCCACTGGTCCATGCCTACCAGCAACGACGAGGGAATCAAAAAGTACATACCTATGCAAGACGCACACGCACACATGCACACAAATTCATATAAAATAAAATTACTTATAACTATAACTGGAACTATACAACGAATCACATTAATTCGTCTGTTATTTCTATGAAACCAAGTCCATTAGAAACGCGTCGCTACGACGCGCTGATCCGATTCACCGCGTATGCAAAGTACATACCCTCGATTCCAACCTGCGGGCTTCCACGTCGGCCTTAACATTGTACCATTCTGTGGGCAGAGTGGCGACGGAAGACTTCGCGTTCCTGATGGAGTCCACGTCCATCGACTACGTGACGGAGCGCAACTGCAACGTGACCAAGGTGAACGGCGTGCGAGCTCCGCTGGCTCACAGGACCTGGATGCTTTGTATTCTGTACTTACTATATGACGATTGACGCTGTGTGCTCCACAGGTAGGCGATATGCTCGACAGCAAGGGCTACGGCATAGCCATGAAGAAGGGTAAGGACAGAGTATAATTCCTAATTAATGTACACATTATGTAACTACTTAACTTTATTGTATTTAGAGAGCTATATAATTTATCGCGAGGTTTTTTTGATTTTAAAAAAATATGTTAGATACTAATTTAGTTGATGAGCAATAAGCTCTACCAACGATATTATAAGTTCATTGCACTATGGTCGATTTAGATGATGATGATTCTCCTTCATGGTGGCCGACAGAAGTTCGTTTATTTTTTTAACCATCTATTCATTTTTCGTAACTTTTTTTATGTTTGCTAAGCGATAATTTTTACCCCATGGTCCGCATTAAATAATTCTTTATGTGTTCGTTTTCCTATAACTTCCGTATGGTTTGTTTTAATTTGATTGGTATAGGACATTGGATTTCAAAAGTGCAGTAGGGAAAATAAAATAGGACGAGAATGATTATTTTTGTTTGGGGTATTGGGTGTGTTTTACAACTAACTAAAAATAAAAACTTTTAACAGAAATAAATTGACTCCATATAAGTACCAGTACAATACAAAAAATGATTGAACTTTATATACAGGTCAATAATAAATTATATAACATTCGTAATCATTTACTAAAAAAAATAATATAGACATTTACAATGAGTCATTACAAAATGCCAGTTGCATGATGTGTTCCGCTTAACTGCGGGGCGCCGATAAATTGTCTCGGCGGACGGTGCGCGCGCACCCCCGGACCCAGCCAAAGGGGCGGCGGTGCGTCGTTCTTTTAAATGGAGTTTTTTTTAATAGAGTTATATATTATTATTTAATGATCTCTGATTATTTGTTTTATGTTTCGAGAACAATCATATGTATACCTATTTCCTAAACATTCGTTTATAGACTCGCGTTACCGGCAAGGGCTCAACCTGGCGCTGCTGAATCTACAGGAAGCGGGCACGCTGCGCGAGATGATCAACACCTGGTGGAACGAGAGGAACGGAGGCGGCGCTTGCAAGGTCTCTGCCACGGCGTCTGTACACTTATAGCATTCGCACTGTTTGTCGGAGGTGTTGATGACGCTGCCACTCCCGCAGGACGTGGAGGAGTACGAGAACGAAAAGCTGCGCATGGCAAACTTCTGGGGGTTGTTCCTGGTGCTGGTGGTGGGGTGCGCGTTAGGCGTGGTGGTGTCCTGCGCCGACCTCGCGTACGCCGCGCTGCGCTCCAAGCGGCCCGCGCAGCGCGGAAACACGTTCGCCGCGCGCTTCTGGGACGAGCTGCGTTTCGTATTCCGTTTTGATCAATCCGTGAAACCCGTGCAGGTAATTCTTCGGCGCTCATACTGTTCTCCTTTAGCTAAGTGTGCGTTCTTTCTATTGACGGCTTTAAAAGAAAAGAGAAAAGGACGGTTTATGTTTTGAAAATTGCGATCCTTTTTTATATGGACACGGCAAATGACCTACTGCACCTGATGGTAAGCGGTGTGTAGTTTAGATACAATTTCAGCTGACAGGAAATGATTTATAAAGATATTGATACTAATGTCGCCTCATTTTGCCTACACGAACGATGAAACCGTCTCGTTATATCGGTTGTTCGCAGGGTCCTTTGATCAAGTCACCTAGTAGCTCCCCGCGCTCGGAGTCGTGCGGCGAGGAGAGCCCGGAGGAAGCGGCAGTCACGGAGGGTGCGCATACGGCGCGGGAGGGCACGACGGGTACGGAGGGCGCGGGCGGGTCCGAGGAGCCAGCGGAGGAGCGGTGGCTGCGGCCGGGCTCGGCGGGCGCGCGCTCGGCGCGCCGCCGCTCCTCCATGCACGCGGCGAACGCGCGCCTCGCTCGCCACGCTCCCTCGCACTCCGCCACGCCCGCACGCCGCTGACAACTCACCACCAGCCTGTAATATATACACTTATTAAATGTGAACTCTGTACAGGAGGTCCGAAGCCGAAGAATCGCAAGCATAAACGTACAAATGCGAGAGGGTTGGCAGAAACTCTTACTGATTTCTTAAATAATAAATTTTAACATCGACGTGGCGTAGCGATTGCAAACTACAGGAGCACACCCGCCGCAGCATAAGCGGCGCCGAGGTCTGCGGCGGCCACAAGTAGAGACCATTAGACTGCTACCTCGCTCGCACTTGTAGCTCTTAGGGTAAATTCTTAACTAACGTATGTTAGCAGAGATATGATAAATACAGGGATTCGATTTAATAAAAGCAATTATCATGGGGGTTAGATGGGATTATAGTAGGATTTAGTAAGTACCAAGGACAAGCCTCAGAACAATAACCAAGCTTCACTATCCCTAAGGGAATAGGATATAGTGGCAGGTCGGAGAATTAAACGGTAACACTGCCGACTATTTCAAGGGTATCTTCCGATTGCTGAGCTAGAGCGTATCGTGAATAAACCGTGCGATCAATAACAGTTTTCCACGACGACGTTTTGCTTTAATCATTAAGTACTGGTTATTTAAATTAATCTAATAATAGAAATGAACAGTACATACTTCCTTAGTAAAGAAAAATAAGAATTTCTTTTCTATTTTAGAACTCTGAGGGCATAATTTTGACGGAGGAAGCAGCAACTTGATAACCTATTTAATTAGTAGGAGAACCTGAGAGGAGAACATAATAAGTAGGTCCATACACACATAGGCATGCAAGATGTTACATAATTAGAGTAGCGACATCACGGTAGTCGCGGCAGAGGTGTACAAGTAAGTATATTCCACTGTTACATATATGACTAGCAGGTTTAGACCTGTCACAATAAAGTCGTCAGTGCGTTAATAACTGTCAACGAGTTTCCCTGAAATAATAACATATTTAACAAAGACATACATCTATATATATAAAAATCAATTGCTGTTCGTTAGTCTCGCTAAAACTCGAGAACGGCTGAACCGATTTGGCTAATTTTGGTTTTGAATTATTTGTGGAAGTCCAGGGATGGATTAAACGGTGACGAACATAAATAATAAATAACGGAAAATACTAAAAACGACAATATAAGTTTTCAATACAAAATGTTCCTACCTGTCAAACACTTCATGTCTTTTCTCTTTTTAGAAATAAAGAACTGTAACATATATATAGATGTATTCAGAAATAAGTCTGTTTCATAGTTGTATTGTGAGGTCCGATTTCTTTGGTTTATTTTGTTCAAATACAAAACATTTCAGAAATAAATAGTGTAAAAGTGTCAGTGGGTTCTTAAAAATAGAAAATAAATAAATAAATTTCAAGACTATTATTAAAATCTATCATCAATTTGTCAGTGCGTGAGAACTTTATTTATCGTTATTGTCGCAAAATGCCACGGAGAAGATGACTTAGATAGTCGAAGTTAATCAAATGTACGACGAGCTACTTCACGTGCAAACCGTACTCTCGACTAGCGAGAGACAGATAATGATAACATACGTATTGTATGGCAAAATTGTGTTTCACAATAAATAACAATAATAAATGCATGTAGGTGATACGAAGTTCACCGGGTCATCTAGTATATTAATATATTATTAACATCACACATTTCAATTTCAATGTTTTCAATTGTTGGTTGGTGGGAATATTACATTTATAAATCATATGACGTTTCTTTTACGTGACTCGCGACACATGCACAATGACAACACAGCGACAATCTTTCTCCAAACCAAGTGGTACTTAATATTTTGAAATTGTACTTTGAAATTCTCAAATATACTTATTTTAGTCAGTTAACACTTAATATTCATGATAGTTGATTTTAAAACAAATTTTTAAGCCCAGTTAGCCAAGAAGATAAATCTTATACCATAAATACAATCTTTAGGATCTTAACTAGATATTTGTTGCGGTTCACTTTTTGATTTTCGCTCGTGAACGTCGCGCCGCGCCTATTGTACGCGATCTAGGATAAAGGTGATCTATATAGATCCATGATTCTCTTTTAAATTCAGAAATTAATTTAAAGGTACAGGAATACGGAAAATCGACATCCATTTCTGTTTGTCAAATATCTGAAAAAAACTGTTATTTTTTAGGCTCAAATATTTATTTGAGAACCGCGTGTACCTGCCGAGATAAAGAGAGTAGAGAAAAGCGTTTCCCCATATCGTCGTTGTAGGTGGAGAACTAAATAACTCGGATTTTGGCCATTTTGGACTTTCATCACTTTTGTGTTGCCCAAAACATGGCGCATATTTTGGCCTAACAAGCATTTCATTATCTTATCCCGTTTCGAAATTATAGCTTTTTTTTATGTTAAAAGTGGAGAAATAAATATATTCAAATAATATATATTTTGTTGTAGAAAAAGTAAATAATTAAATAATAAAATCAATAAACTGCGACTTATAATCTGTTCAATAGTAAAGAAATTAAATAAAATGAGTTGTTTAATTCTTCCTCGAGTCTATTGTTTGTAAACAAAATTAATCAAGTGTGTAGAAGAACTAAACAACTTGATTTGTTTAATTTAGACATTGAAAATCCTAATGGTATTCACTTTAATAAACTCTATAATTGTAATTATTTAACCTTATAATTACTTTACCATATGGTTTCTAGTGTGGCAAAACTAAATAACTATACGAGTTATTTAGTTTATTTCAGCAAACTTACAAAACATTGTCGTGGCAGAATTAAATAAGAAGTTTTTATTTTTTTATATTTTTATTCTTCAGGTCAGAGTTTTTTTTGTTAATGCATAATATAATAGATAATAAGACCCAAGATATATAAAAATACCGACATTAAAATTATTTATAGTTTTTTATTAATGCTTAAAAATAACGAAAAAAAAAACAGTTAATCGCGTTTATCTCGAAACTAGAAATTTTGAGTTATTTAGAACTCCACCTACAGCGACGATATTATATCAATTCTTTTAATATTTGTTTGCACAAAATACTTTTTAACTCAAGAATATTGTAACGAAAATAATGATACCTGACCTTTTGTAAAAAAAAATTAACCCTTCCCCAAACAAGCTATGCACTTCCTCTGAAAACTTTTTCATTCACTCTGACTAGTACTTACTGATGTGTTTATTTAGTAATTTCTTCAAACAATTAAATATATTGAATTTGATTCCATTAAATCCCTATATTTATTACATCCAAAATTAATAGTAATTATAATTATTATCTTCAATTGATTTTAAAACTTTTCGCCAATTTTGTGTCAGTAGTACAATTAAATACAAAGATCTTTAAAAATTCCAGGATGTCACACATGTTTTTATTTTCTCTATAATGTTCTTTACGGGAGTTGTATTGACAAACTAAACCAAAAAGGTATAAACATTGTTATTATTTATTTCCCATTGCTTTGTGAGCAGGTTATGCACAAATTGTTTATAATGTAGGTAACACCGCAAACGTTCTGTAAAGAAATGTAGTAATAGTTTAGTCATTTAAGCTTAAATTAGGTAAGAATCTCGGAATTCGAGATACCCAGCTGTAAGTCTGTAAATACTTGTATATAAACACCCTAAAAGTTGTCTCAAAACCTGCGTATGGTAGGGTGTGCGCAACTATTGCATCAAGTTACTTAACAACACATACCTGCCCATGTAATTGCAGAATTGTTAATGAAAATATAGGAATTATATTTGAATTTTAACCTAATTAATATTAATAACTTCTTACATGATGAAAACAAAACAAATAAATTATGAATTAATCTTTTTATTAAAAATATCATTCAATACATTTATTTTTATTAAAAGTAAAAAAATGGAATAAAGGGTACAAAAACTACAATTTATAATTTTAATCATCTTCTTCCTTTTCAGCGTCTTTAACGACATTTGTCTCAAGTTCTTCCATGATTTCGGGGTCAAAGGTTCCATCTTCGTTAATGTCGCTCTGATATGGTAAAGCATTGAGACAAGCTTGCCCATTACATTGGCCACAAGCTAAAGAGCATTGCAAGCCCGCTTTCCTGCATCCGCATCGCGAACCACAACCACTCTTGCAGTTGCAGAAAATTGTATTTAGCAAATCTTCGAGAACAGATGGTAAAATTGTCATGATAGGCTCCAGAAAATCATTTCGCATTGCCCAACCCCATACTTGGGGTTCCAAATCAGGCCCTAACCAAGTTTGAACTTGATAATATGCAAGTTTGAAATGTTGATGAGCAGCTGCACTTGTTAGTGGAATATTTGAAAGCTGCACAGGTTTATTAAGTTTTGTAGACTTGACGTAATGCATATAACGAAGATGATCGAGACTTTTCACAGATTTCGGAGCATTATAGACTGCCAATAAATTTTGAGTTCCACTCTCTAATAATCTCTGGGCCGAACAATTTTCTTCCTCAAATGCTGCATCTAGTTCATCCAAATTTGTCAATTTCTCAAAAACTTTTAAAATGATTTTTTTCCCTTTTTAAAAAGCGCAGAAGTTGTGTCACAGCCACTTAATGCGTACAGAAATAAAATATGTGTTTTTAAATGAGGATAATTATCAAAACTTTTAGTCGAGTATATCTCCGTTTTTACATTTCCTTTCCCAACTTTTTTAAAGAAAATCTATATATGGCGCGTTTTCGACCGGAGGCACCGGTTGACCTGAAGTGATCCTGTGATCGCGCGCTTTCCGCCCTCTATCTCGAAAACGGTTCACCGTATAAAAAAAAATTGATAACAACATTTATAGAGAATTTCGTATTTTACAATACTGATAAGAAATACAAATAGCAAAAACCCATAGGAAATGAGATATTTACAAAAAAAGCGCAAAAAAACGATTTTTGTGACCTTTGACCTTGAAATTTAATAGTTGCGTACACCCTACCATACGCAGGTTTTGAGACAACTTTTAGGGTGTCAATATACAAGTATTTACAGACTTACAGCTGGGTATCTCGAATTCCGAGGTGAACTTACTATAATGACTGGACTATAAGGACGTAAGAATGTGTAATGGCATTTACATACAATAAGAGCTCGGGAAAATAAATGCTTTGCTTTCATTAAATACAAAATATATACACTATAATTTATGTTTAGCCACTTTTAATACTAATTACAAACTAACACAACATCGGGTATTTGAAATTACATTTTTAGAAATTATGATATAAGTACATATTATAGTATATTATACGTACCAAACATTATGAATTTGTATTTTATTTACAAGTAATTCAAATATGTCCAATTCATGTCGTTACTTATCTCGCTTATTTGTTCAGCGGATGTACTCAAATAAGAAGACTTAAGGTGGTAGCTCAAGGTCCATTTTCATACATTTTGTTTCGGCTTTAATCTGGGTAACTAAACAAGTATTGGCAAGTAAAGAATTTAAATTCACGTCTAGTTAGTGATTAGTTCTCGCAGTTGAAGAAAAATGTAAAAATAATTAATAATCATGGATATTTCGGCCTTTAAAATTTCGTCATATTAAATTTTAAAGGCCGAAATATCCATGATTATTAATTATTTTTACGTTTTTCTTTCAACTGCGAGAACTAATCACTAACTAGACGTGAATTTAAATTCTTTACTTGCCAATACTTGTTTAGTTACCCAGATTAAAGCCGAAACAAAATGTATGAAAATGGACCTTGAGCTACCACCTTAACAAGTATGGACAGGCATGAGTTGCGTCCGACATCTGTGAACGATTGGTCTCGAAAAGACCCTGTAATAACCTTCGTTCAGGCGGTTACCCGCCAAGTTACCGGGTCAGCGGTTTGATCTAACTAACTCAGATCCCCATTCATTCTTGTGCGCTCGGTCTCCACACCGAATGCACGCCCATGCACGAGGGGACATTTGTCGTGGCCCTAGGCACACAGTGAATGTGTGTATACCCCATGGTTGCAATTTCACATTGGGGTCCAAGAGGGACTCGTGAACATTTCCTCTCCTTTTCACTCCGCCCATCCTCATACTTCCTCTTCCTTCCCATTCTTTCCTCCCCAATTTCTCCTCTTCCTCTTCCTCTCTTCGTCCAGGGCCCCGCAGTCGCTAAGCCAGGGGGAACCAGTATACCGTTCGCAGGTTCCCCTCGATGTTAACTGCGGGGTCTAAACTTAAAAAAAAACTGACTCAGATCAGTTAAGTAGTTTTTTCAACAATATTTTCAATTGATTAAACCTATGAGGGTTAATCATTACATATTGCTAATTGATCTAAATGACATATACTTAGATGAGCAAAAATTGCGCTACAAAAATCGATGTTAGGTAAGTATACAAGAACCCGACTATTATCCGGTTAACACTTGTAGATAATCGTAATCTAAGTTGCAGAAAAAAAAACCCTGGTTAAACCGTTATAACGGTCACCTTTACCATTTGTTTTAGTATGTCGACAGTCTACACTATGGTTCGGTGTGTTGTGACTGCCTCGGTGGAGTAGTTGTAAGTGTACACGGTACAAGTACGACTGCCGCGCTGAGGTCCTGGATTCGAATCCCGGGTCGGGCCAAAATAATTGTGACTGGGTTTTTCCATCTTAAAAATTACTCAGTCGCAGCTCGGAGTCAGGAAGTGGGCGGTGTGATACCCCCGTGCCTCGGAAAGCACGTAAAGCCGTTGGTCTTGCGCCTGATCTCTCTCCGGTCATATCGGATTGCCGTCTCACCGAACTATGAGAGTGAAAGAACAGAGAGTGCATCTGTGTGTATTGCGCACACACTAATGCACTATAATGTCTCCTGCGTACCTGGCTAATATCCGTTGAGATTGGCCGCCGTGATCAAAATTCGGCTAGGAGGGATTCATTCGATTCACTGTGTGTTGAGTGTTCACTAGCCAATTTCAGTAAAATGTAAAGAAACAATTGACAACATTTGAAAATGTAAACGTTCTTGAAACAAAAATATCATTTCTTAATTTTTCTACTCTGAGTTCAATTATGTATTTTTAATATTTTTTTAATAATTACACAGAAAAAAATTAAAAACCGAAAAAGGCTTGATGACGTCATACATACGGCTGAATGAAGTAGTTCCTTGGTCCACCTTACTATTATTATTTTTTAAACTAGCTTCCGCTCGCAGCTTCGCCCGCGTGGATTTCGGACTTCAAAAATGGAGCCGGTCGCGAACGTTCGAGAATGTTCGTTTTACGAAGCTACTCGCTAGGTGATTCGCTAGCCTCTAGGTGCCAAGCAAGCCGCCTGCCTGTGCGTTCGCGACCTTATATATATACAAAAATAATCCTTATAGCATGATTCAGTATTCACGCATGATGGCTTATTATTAGCGTATTTCATGTATAACTTTGGTGTTTCTATACCGATTTCTATAATTCTATTTTATGGAATATTTAATAATGTTAACTTTTTTAATTAGGGATGACTGAGAGTGTTATAAACGTAAGAGTAGACAAATATAATGAGAAAGCTTCGAACTGCTAAGCTATCGGGAGTTACACGTGTTATTGTGAGTCAACCATAAAAGATAGACATATGCTGTCGTGGGATATTTTTTACATAATTTTAAGGAGAACATTTCCGTCATACATGATTTCTGTGTAGCTTTAACCATTAAGGTTACACACGCGACGGAAGCTTAAAAATGGAGTAACTTCTCCCGTTTTCCCAACATTTCCCTTCACTGCTCTGCTCCTATTAATTGTAGCGTGATGAAAAGTATACTATAACCAGCACAGGAGTATGACAAATAATTGTACCAAGTTTCGTTTAAATCCGTCGAGTAGTTTTTGTTTCTATAACGGTTATACAGACAGACAGACAGACAAAAATTTTACTAATTGCATTTTTGGCATCAGTATCGATCCCTAATCACCCCCTGATAGTTATTTTGGAAATATATTTCATGTACAGAATTGACCTCTCTACAGATTTATTATAAGTATAGATATAGATAAGACACTGTCATTTTTCAATGTCAATATTACAATCAATGATAAAAGAGTATAGAGGATGAGTGATATGGTCACGTGACATGCGGCACATTTAATGCATAAAATGGCGCCGACTCCGCCCCTTACAATAGTGATATGCTAGTACCGAAAATTTTGTATCGACATCGAAGAATTAAAAGAGAGACAAACAAGCCCAAAAAAGATCAAATACGAAACGGGTTAGGTTCTACCATAATATAAATATAACAAACCATAATATAAACAAATAAACTGAAACTGATTTATAAGTAACAATTATTAAAGAAAGCAGTACCTGTTGTGACAAACATCCAGTTGTGTTTGATCTATATTTGTATGTTGCACTATTCCTTGCTAAAAATTTAAGTTACAGATTAAGATATTTACTTTATACATGATAAATGGAATAAGATAGCGTAGCCAGCAATTATTTGGTTGGTTTTATTTTATTTTATTATTATGCTCTTTGATCGAGAAATATAACTATGTTTCAGCAAACTAAAATCAATGAGCGTAAAGATGGTGGTTAAGATAATCAATTATAATAATTATTTGCAATAGCAAAAATATGATTATGTATCTATTTCCGTGCATGCAAAGGTTGCTCAAAACATAAGACCGCCAATTGTAAAAATATATCTTACATTTCATCTTTATGTTGTTTCTTTTATGTTTATCTTTTATGTAACAATTCTAATTTTATTCATAGCAATATATTAAAGTAATATTACTATTAGGTGAAGAATAATCATCCTTACTGTTTTACTTATCGGGAATATTTTTGGAAAACAGTTATCTTTTACTGGCGTTAATTAAACGTGAGGTTTATGCATTTCTTCTCAAAATGTAGAGAACGAATATATGTATTTGGTGTAGGATTCCAATCACGTCGCCCAATATTCTCAATTCATTTTGCCTTGGTTTTTAAATTTTTTAGTAATCTAAAAAAACATTCTAATTTAGCTTAGTTTGTTGTTCTGGATAATACAATATTGATGTGTGCTCTAACATTCTTTCAAAGACAAAAACCGTAACTGATAAACGGGCGTCTGTTAAAATATCGATATCAATAATTTCTAAACAAATCCACCCATCCCTTTTTTTTTTTTTTTTTACGTAGGTAAATCATCAGTTGACTATCTCCCGCCTTGGGATGGGCGGGAGGGCGTGTCAGACTTTTACTGACTAAAAACCTACGGTGTTCACATCCTTTGCCTATGTGCCTAGGTCCAAGATCCGGTGGCATTGAGACCTAGGCAGGCACCGGCCCTAAAGGGCCCCGCAAATTACACTGACACTGCTCTTCGAGGCGCGCGTGGAACACTACACGCCGTACACACGGGCCGTTGGGGTGTTTCGGGCGACGAGCTACCCAATGCTCGTCACCCGACGGTCCGCGCCTATGGAGGCCGACGATCCTCAGCAGACGTTCGACGCCCGCGTCTTGTGCGTCTGCCGTGGCGGATGGGACGTTGGGCGCTTTGGCGCCGTATCCGTTCCGCCACCTCCTTTGCGAGCATCACGTCCTCGCAGAAGGAGGTGACTCTCTCTCGCCCCGGAGCATGGCTTCTACCAGGCCCCGACGCGAGAGGTCTCCGCCACCGATGGCCGTTGTGCGAACACGGCGGTGCTCAGCCCAAGCTGGGCACACCTCCACCGTATGCTCTACCGTGTCCTCCGGCCGATCCGCACAGTAAAAACACGCGGGCGTATCCTCCACCCGGATCCGATACAGGTACCTGCCGAAGCAGCCGTGACCGGTCAGTACCTGCGTCGTCCGGAATGAGAGGACGCCGTGACGTCTCGTCAGCCACACCTCGAAGAGGGGACTTACCGCCGCTATCGTGGCGTGCCCAATCCACCCATCCCTAAGCTCGTGTGTAAACAAACATAATGATTTTAATGGATATAAATCACGCTTAAAAGGCTTCAAAGCTTATCAAACAAGATCCACATATAATTTTAATTGATAAAAACACATCCAAAAAGTAAATATACAAAGATATTTACTAATTTTCGGTAAAAACAGTTACTAGCCTATGAAAAGATATTTCGGGGTCTTTCTTGCGTGAATTCGATTTGCATCCTTTCACACAACACTGAGTCATTTTCGAAACTTAATAAATACACTAATAGACACACTGAACAATTGAGAATATGATTATATTACTTTAATTCAATATTTATGAAGATTTGTTTACATCGTCTGACACTACATGTACTTGTTGACTGGGCTGCAATCAATGGCTTTTCTGCCGCAAGGCGGTCCCAGTGTGTTGAAGTAAACGAAATAGTGCCATATTCGAAGAAAGCAATTATTTTTGTCTTTTTTGTTGCGTTCCAAATAAGCTTTGAGTAAAATTTAGAATAAAACAAGATTGAAAGTGAAAATCAAGAATGAAAATATCTGAGTTTTGAAAAAAGTAAAAATATGGGTTTCATAATTTTAGATCTAGTTTCATAAAATATAAACATTTGGATTTTGAATATATTGAACAAATGGAATTTTGTCAATTGGTACTTTTTATAAACATCCAACGACAAAGCTATTTGCTATGCAAAATCCTTGGTGAAAACTCCCTATGCACACTAATTTTAAAAGTGCACAGATCATATCTCATAATAGCCACACGTGTACACTGAGCAAGCCCAGTCACGTCGTGTGTGGTATATTTTTTAAGCGCGGAGACGGCGTGACGCCAGGCTCAACTAGGGTTGCCAACAATTCTTCGGTGAAATATAGTATTTTTCAAAACTAGGTATATAAAAATACTTATAGTTAGTACACTTCAAAAAATTATAGTATTTCATGGAAAAAGCAAAAAAAATTACAAATATATTATATTTGTTACTAATTTATTTCTATAAAAATTCGAATACACGCTGTCCCAGCACTCAAAAGTAAAGAAATAAATACATAAATAAAAGTTAATGTAATGGGGCGTTCATACATTTCTAAAATGAAGGATTTTTTTGTTAGATTGAGGTGTTGAAAATATATTATTTTTGCGTAAGTACTATATATTTCTTCATTAGTATAAAAATATAGTATAATACTAAGTATATATTATAGTACGGTTGGCAACCCTAGGCTCAACCAAACAAACCATACAACTTACGAGATCACCTCCAATTTATGTTATACAGAGCTGTAATACTCGACTAAATGTGGTAAGTACATAAGTAGTGTCACCAGTTTTAAACATCCAGTTGCGATTTAAAGACCATTAATAATTAAATATAAAATATGATTATTCATAGATTCGTCCTTGAACATGAAAACCGTAAATATAGATAAAATATTTTCCTTTACATAAATGGACAAAAAATATGTGAACCATAACAATGGGTAAGTATAATAAATTAAGATGTTTTATCTAGTAAAACGTCATGGGATATAAAGTTATAAACCATAACCATAACACTTACGGTATGGTATACTTGGACAATGCTTTTTTGAAGATGCCTTTATATGTACTATATAAAACATGACTTTTTGATGACACTTGGAGTAATTTGATTGCAAATTAATCAACAAATGAACCATAAAATATAGTTTCATGTCATTAGTACTAACTTGTTTTACTTCTCCGAAATAAAGTTCTTACCAGCACTGTCAAGCTATTCCACTGGTAAGTATTATTGGTATTTCTTATCCCCAGCTGTTGGGATCTAAAGTGGAAAAGTGGGCATCTATTTATTTCAGTGGTTCTCAAACTTTTTAAATGACGGAACCCTTTTGGGAAGCAAAATACTTGATGGAACCCTACAATAAAACAATTGTTTTTATAAGTGTATTTTTTATTAATCAGCATAATAAAAGTACAATGTAACAGTTACTAATTATTATTTACTTCACCACTTGGCAAGGACAATAATAGAAAACATTAAAAAAGAAAAAATCTAACTAGTGGGAGGTATGAAACTGTTTTTTATCTTTTATCAATTGGTTGATATCAGGTTTGATGGAAGAAAGTTGGAGTCTCAAATTAGCTTCGGCGTCAACATAATAAAAAATATTTTTTATTTAATTGTAACAATAAAAATTGTGTACGTACATATTTGGGTAAAACTATGACACATTATAAGTTTTGTTGTCACGTGGGGAAGGGTACGCGCATTCCACAGACCGGCAAACTTGGAACGAACGGGTTGTACAAGTATAAAATTGTTGATACCAAACTTATGAGATATTGTACCAGCTATTGTAACACATGTTTCTACAAATACAAATAAATAAATAAATAACGTTCATAGCGTTTTGTCTCCGCGCGGCCGCGGAGCGACCAGAGAGAGGTGTTTTGATTTTTTTTTCTAAATTCTTGCGGAACCCCGACAGAGGTATCACGGAACCCTAGGGTTCCGCGGAAAACACTTAGAGTATAGCTGATTTATTTCATTAGGGCTTACCAGAGTGAGATGCCTCTTGTCTATAATATAAAAATTAATCGCTAAATGTGTTGGTAAGCGCATAACTCAAGAACGCCTGGACCAGTTTGGCCAATTCTTTTTTTTTAATATTCGTCGAAGCTCAAGGATGGTTTTTACGGCAAGAAAATATCAAATAATTACCGGAAAAACCCTAAAAACAGTCTTTTTCTTTATCCCATACAAACGTTTTCTAACTAATACGTAGAGTCAATTTGAGCTTTATTGCTATTGTATAAAGTTCACTGTTGTCTAAGCAATGTAGGTGTATTCCTAACATCAAAGCAGTGTGCGTTGGAGCACAGAATATAATAATGTAATGTCGCGTTCTGAAACTCAACAAGTGATATCGAATTGTGACTAATAAAATAGATAGGAACAAAAAACTGTCATATTACAAATCTTTTTGACAGGACGAAGTCTGTCGGGTCCGCTAGTTTTAAATAAAATTATGGTGCTTGTAATGAAAGAATATATACTTATACGTTTAATACTCCGTCCAACTATTTATTTTACTTTTGTCAGCACACCTACGAAAATCCGCAATCATTGTCAAGCACATTATAGATGACTAATAATAATACTTCATGGATACTGTTTTTCTTTTCTATAGTGAAACGACTCGATCTTTAGTTGCGATGTTATTAATCGATATTTATTGAGCCTGCAGATTGTGTAACAAAGATATTTTCATTCATTCTTCTTTCCTTGAATAAAAAAGGTGACCGTGTAAATAAAAATTAAAATGTTACACACTTACATAAGTATATTATGATTGATTTATGATGGCAAAAGAATATAATTAACGGCGTACGGCGGACGGCGTATAACAATCCTATTATAAAAAAAACATTAACTTTACTCAACTCATAAAACAAAAATACGAGCTAAAATATTCGTGATCAATTACACAAGCCGACAAAAAAATTTTTTTTTTTGTGTTTCTTTTCTAATGCTTGAATTCTGATTCCAAACATCGAAAACACTCGGATATCCATTTTTAACTCTTAAAGTTTGCTTTTGTCTGATTTATGTTGATAAGTACGTTTTGAAGATTTTAATTGATTCTTATGAGCAATAGGCGGTAGCATTTTGATCATTTTAATTGCAAATTGTGAATTATGTCTGAACGGCAGTAGTGAGTGTTTACTAGTCTATTACTATTTATAAAAAAGCATATTTGAGTTGTAACAACCGACTTTTATGTCGTACTTAGTTAGAAAATGGCACCAAGAAAGTGTAAACAAGATGTTGATTAATTCTGTTTTATTTGCGGTGAATTTATCAAAGTAAGAAGCAAAAAATTTGCTTTGGCAACGATTTTGAAGCATTGCGAAGCCTATGACGCTTATTATAACCTCAAAATACGGAATCAAGATAAGAAATGGGTGCCTCACGGTGCTTGTGTTCACTTCAAATTTGAAAATATAATGTGAAAGTGAAACCAATAGTAGAGCCTAAATAAATATTGATGCTACCGTTACATATAAAGTTAGGGCTAATGAAGCAATTTGTGTAAGCTCTAGATCATAATTCAGAAGCTATTGAATATTTAAAGAGATTTTTTTCCAAATTATCTGAAGCTGAAGTTAAAACTGGTATTTTCGTTGGACCACAAATAAAACAAATAATGAGCAGCGATGATTTCACAAAATTTCTTATTGCTCATGAAAAATAATCCTGGAAGCGTCTGAAAGCAGTAGTCAATTGTTTTTTTGGAATTCACAGAGTCGACAATTATGAAGAGTTCATTGAAACTATGCTTGAAAGTTTTAAATTGATGGGCTGGTTGGGCTGCAGAATGTCCCATAAACTCCATATGCTACATGCTCACCTAGACAAATTTAAAGATAATATGGGTGCCTATTCAGAGGAGCAGGGAGAACGTTTTTATCAAGATGTGATGGACTTTGAACGACATTACCAAGGGCAGTACAACGAGAGTATGATGGGAGATTACACTTGGGGATTAATACGCACACAAACATAAAAGATCCATAAAAAAAAACCATTTTTGAACATGAATTTTTGTTATTTTCTATTTGTTTGCTATTATTAGTCATAATTCTTGTATAAAAAAGACTTTGATGTTCAATAAAAAAAAATATCGTAATTTTAAATAAAATTACAGAAAAAGTATAAAAATTTGTGTGTTTTTTTTAAACTCAGTAAAATTGCTCTAGTTTCTACAAAAGCAAACTTTAATCGGAACAGTTATTTTTTTATTTATTTGTAACATAGGAGGAACCAAAATTTCACATTCAGGAGCCAGACTCAAAAATCGTGTTGACCGGTGTTATCCTTAAATTCTAGAGAAGACAAATCTAGTCATGTTTGCTGGGTAGCATGCGCCGATGTGGAGTTGCGTAGTAGTAGGTTCTATACTAATATGGCTTTAGACTTGACGATGACGTTTTTCTAACTAATAATGATTGAGGCATCTACACCACGGTCCACATTGATATTGTATTTGCGACAGTGCCTCTGTTTGCTATAATTTTCTGGCTAAACCGATTTTTTTTAAATATTCTGCGGAGTAAACCAAATCAGAAATCATGTTATAGGTTACTTTTTATCACGAGAATTATTGCACAAAGGTTTTAAAAAATGTTGTTTGCCTGACGTAATATTTAAAACCATAGCCCGGGTGAATCATGGTAGAAAATCTCACACAAATACGTACTGTCTGACTTGAGATACGAATCCAAAACTTTGGAAAGTACCGGAATAATTTGTCAATGGACTAAGTGCACCGACAATGAAAATAATCTATAATTCCTTAAAGGCATTTCATAGCAATACTACATATTCCATTATGGAGAGGCCGTTTGCCAAAAATGATAGGAAGGTCAATTGCAAAAGATCTTGCTCTTTACTGAGTACACGAAAGGTCCGCACGGCGTCGTAGCCGCGGACGTAGTGTTGGTTGAGATGATTCCCAGGCGAACTACTCACTGAGACCAGTTCCGAGCTGAGGGTGGGCTGGGCTGGCGGGACACGGAACGATCGCAGGCGCGGCGTCGGCGCGGCGCCGGCCTGGCGAGCGGAGACGGCGCGCTGGAGCCGACGCGAGCCCGCGGTGAGGGCGGCGGGGCCACCGAACCGCGCACGCGCGACTCTATCGAGCGCGCGGTGGCAGCAGCGGCCCGGGTCCGTTTTGTCAGTCCGCCCCCAGCCGCGCCATGGAGCCGCAGGGCGCGGAGCCGCGCGCCGACGCGCCGCTCGCGCCACCCGCGCCGCCCCATCGACCTCTCGTCAACCCCGACGAGTATGGCGAAGTTGATACCACCAGGTGCGACCGCTGCCCGAGCCCGGTCCGGAACCCGGCTTTGCAAACACTCACCATCAAAACTCTTGCATAACATCAACACTGATACATCATTCATAACACACCATTCACATCACCGAAAAAAATTACTTCAAATTCAAAGCTATCTATCATATTAAATCACCATCAATCATGCACGAGAAACAATTTAAATATTTTTATTATATTATGTCATTTTGTGAAAATACTCATATTATCCTCTGGTATACGCCAGGAAGCCCCCAAATACATTTCATACATTATAGATCTCAGTGTGAATGTGCAATAAGCAGATGAAATAGAGATGATGAAGATGTAGGTCGCGGCCGCATCGCCAGCGCCGTGATGTGCGCACGGTCCCAGTGCTTAATAAATTAATAAGACCGAGATAGGAACTACGCCGATTACATACCTACGCAGAATGTAGCTTTATGCTAGCAAACATAAAATGGTTAGACTCGTCATCGAGCAGTACACTATGTATCGCTGCCCAGTTCTAATCCATATTATCATAGAGTTAGAATATTACTAAAACACCACCCACCCGTTGGTAGAAATAGTAAATGTTCAAAGTGTACCTATAAGAGGACAGGTCATTATTATGATTATGCTAGTTAGTGTGTGTCGGCAGGTACCCGGCGCCGAAAGATGCTACGCACAAGGTGCGCGGCCGCAGCGACCTGCTGGAGCTGATGTGCGGCGCGGACGCGGTTGACCCCGAGCTCCTTACTGTGAAAACGTTCTATTTTTTTTTCTACTCGGCGTTCGGCTCGCTGTTCCCGCTTATGGGAGTTTACTTCAAGCAGATGGGTATGAACGCAGGCCAGTGCGGGCTGCTAATCGGCACGCGGCCTTTCGTCGAGTTCCTGTCGGCGCCATTCTGGGGTGGGCTCGCGGACCGATGGCGCAAGGGCCGCACTCTGCTATTGGCCTCGCTCGGTGCGTGGATCGTGTTTACTCTGCCGCTGAGCTGGGTCCAGCCCAAACCGGTGTCCTGTGTGCACCCGCTCAACGATTCTGCCTACAATCTCACCGTTCCCAAATACGATGAGGACTGGAGCACACCCCCGCGCTCCTTCCACGGACTGAGCATCCCGCGCGAAGGCTCACCGCTTCCCGTCAGCGATGCGCTCAATTACAACCCCAAGGCTAACGGCGACTGGGTCACACCGCTGCACTCTTACATCGTGTACAGAACGCCTGATATTCAGAAGACATTCTTTTTGCTCTTATTGCTGGTCGTCATCGGCGAATTCTTCAGCGCTCCCGCGATCACTCTCGCCGACTCGGCAGTCATTACGCTGCTAGGAGAGGACGCCGACAGGTACGTAAGGCTTGGAGGCGAGGCGCGCACAATATGACGGTCAGTAACGGTGTCTATTGATGCAGGTACGGACACCAACGCATGTTCGGCTCACTGGGCTGGGGGCTGGCAATGTTCTTCGTGGGTATTGCGCTCGACCACAGCACCGCGTTCAGCTCGCACCCCTGCGGCGGCCCTCAACGCTTCGAGAAGAACTACACCATCTGTTTCGCAACGTTCTCAGTGCTAATGGGCGCAGCGCTAATCACCGCAACTCAGGTTTCTTGTTCAGCTTCAACAGTTTATAATATTGTGAATAAAATATATAGTTTATTCTACAGGTAACTAATAACATTTGTTATCAATAGATACGTTTCAAATACGAGTTCGTAAGCGAAGAGCCGGCAGCGCCGCCGCCGCCCGCTGAGCCCACGCACGAGGAAAAGTTGCAGCAACAGCTGGCGCAGCAGCTTCAGCTGCCAGGACTCGACACCAGCGCGCCCGCGCCGCGCCAGCCTGACCTCGAGCATGCCAAGGTTCACGCCCAAACGCATGTTACTGCCCCTACCATGGTTGTCATGGCACCCGATGTCTTCAGTTTTATTTATTTATTTGCACTTCACATACAATAAAAATTGTACATTGTGTATTTTTATTGTTCTTTGATTGGTTCTCAGGTGTTCGCACAGACGACACGCGAAATGCCCGAATGGGTGACGGTACTGCGCCAGTTCCAGAACGTGAAAGCCGCTTCTTTTCTCTTTGTGGCTTGGTTTATGGGCTTTGGCATCGGGCTCATTTTCACCTTCCTCTTCTGGCATCTACAAGTATGTACCTAACCATGATCACATCTGTCCAATGTCGGATAAGTGCCGTACATTTATTTAAAATAAAAATTATGCTAAAGTAATTCTATTTGTCTAGCTGTTACATTTTCACGCCTAAACTATTAACCGATTTTGAAATTTAGTACGAAATAAGCTTCAACTATTTACTTCTTATCCTGAAAAAGTACAAAGTATAACTTTTATCCCGGTAAAAGTTTATGACGCTAGCCAAGCTACAAGTAAAAACTAATAAAACATAATATTTGAATCAATTATCAGGACATCGGTGGGTCTCCAACATTGTTCGGCGTCGCATCGGTGATTAATCACATTTCGGAAATCTTCGCGTATTTCTTCAGCTTTAAGCTGATAACACAAATGGGACACGTAAAGGTTAGTCGTTTAATTTAAGGCACAAGGTACATACTTAATAGAAGCAGGTGAATACTATGACGAACTGTTATCGAGTGAATGCATTTTTTTTCATCAACGCTTTGGTATAGAAAAATCAATGTGATGCTCGTGTAATTTTTTTTTATATATTTATCTTACTTTGATCTCACTAAAAAATTAAGACAGAGAATTGTGCAGTCTCTAGAGAGTATACAAGTATAAAGTTGTGGTTAAAGAGATTAAAAAGCGTAACTGTCGTACCGACAGGTTCTGTGCCTGGGGCTGGCCGGTAATGTTCTGCGATTTCTGTACATCGCATGGCTGGGAGACCCGTGGTGGGTGCTGCCGTTTGAGTTCGTACAAGGCGTGACTCACGCCGCTGTATGGGCCGCTTGCTGCTCCTACATCGCACACGGCGCCCCGCCCGGACTGCGATCCTCGGCGCAGGGAGTGTTGCAAGGTACCCATTGCACATATTATATTCGCGAGCCCGTTTACCAGGGAGACCGTCGCACCGACTCAACATCCACGCATATCGCATACAATATACACGCCCGATACGCAGGTCTACATCACGGCCTGGGTCGCGGCTGCGGCGCTGTGTTGGGCGGCATTGCGGTGGCCAAGTGGGGCACGACTCGCACATTCGCTGGTTACGGGCTGCTGTGCTCGGTGGTACTCGCCGCGTTCGCGTTCATCAACTTCCGCGGCGGCGCAGAGGCGGGCGCCGGGCCTGGCTCCGAGGAAGAGGCGCGCGCCGTCGCCGAGGTGGGCGTGCTGGCTCCACACGGCGTGCCATCCAACCCGCTGCCACGCGCACTCTCTTCCACACGGCTGGCGGACCTCGCACACCATGACTCATACGGCGCAACGCAAGTGAGTGACTGTCCGCACTTCAGGCGTGCCTTGAACCACGCCAGTAGCGTAACCCGGCTGGTTCTGATGTCTCCCCTATATGATTGCAGAATTACAGCGGCGCAGAGAGCTTGAGCGTGCCGGGCCAGCCTGCCGCCGCGCGCCCCACCAACCCTTTCCTGGCGGAGCAGCAGGCGGCGCCCGCCTACAGATAAGCGTGCGCCCCCTCCAGCCGTTTTGCCAGCCAGCAGCGTCGACCCGCCGTCCGCCGGTCGACACTGCGCACTACCGTCGACTCAAGCGTTGGAAATGTAACAAACAACACGCGGCGTAATTCGCCACTCACCACGCCCTCTGCGTGTTACTATCATTTGTTATCGCGCCGCTTTTATCTTAACGCGATTTCTACGTACTACCGACAGATCGTTTATAATGTCGCATTAAAAAGCTAAATAACAAAATTAAGTAAGTAACTTATTAAATAAAATTATAAATCTTGAATCTAAATATGTATAGTACTTACTGGTTGTTGCTTTTTGTTGATTCGTATAAAGTTTAAGGGCTGGGCGTCGGCACTCGGTGGCGACTGACGTCCCTCACCGCCCGCACGCCAGCATCAGTCATGTGTGCGTGGAGCTCGTGTTGTGCGACGCCGAAAGTTTGGTGTGCGAACGCGATCATATCATGGTGTGATCAGTAGAGACGCTCGTTCTGTATTTTGTTAAAACTGTATGTATAGTGGATATTCTATCGTATGTTTACATAGGTTGTTGTAAAGGAGATGTAGCGCGCGCGGCTTCGCGCCGCCTCACCAGTTATATATTTTTGCACCGTCTGTGAGCGCGCCCGCGACCCCCGCCCCGCCCCGCCGCGCCCCGCCCCGCCGCGCCGGAGACGAGCCGCGAGGGCGCGCGGTGGCCGCCGGGACGCGAGCCGCGGGCACCGTCAATGTTAGCGAGGAACGCGACCCCGCCGACACGGGGCCGTTCAAATATTTCGATTTCAAATGTATAATAAATAAATGTTGAAGTATTCATTGTCGCGTGTTAATTTCAAATCTAATATACGATGTAGAGTGCAGACACACTGTCGAGATCGCCTCACCAGTCGCGACACGCTCGAGGGGCTGCACGAGCGAGTAGTTACTAGCCAGTATTCAGTATTCACTCTCCACATAATGCTTTCAATAAATAGGTGTGTGAAGTATAGTTACAGTGAACACAAACTGGTCTTGCAATGTCCAGCTTCTTCCTTATACTTTTCTCCTAGTTAATCATTACGTTACATAAATAATACTTACGTCAAAAACTTTAACTATTGGTAATTCTCTCGTATGCGAGTGCCCATTTTGTTAAGTATCACAACAATATCTATTTCAACCGCCTAGCGTTATTAGACCTAACATCTTACGTTTCAATGTGACGAGCGCAGTCGAATGCCGACGGCACACAGTATTTTGTATTTAATTCAAAGTTCTATATGTTGTTACAATATATTTATGGGCGGTCTTATACATATTACGCTCTATATCAAAACGTACGAAAATTTTTAGTAACCAGTCAATCACCCGAATACGATAGTTAAACAAAATTCTATTTACACTCAATTCGACCGCAACAACAACAACATTCCCCGCTCCTCCCGACCCTTCTAATAGTCCAGGCCTACGTGCCGATGAATACCGTAATGAATAGGTTTCTAGTTCGCTAATCAATAATAGTTAATGTCTCACATAAAGCGCTCATCCGAAAGTCCGTTATGTTTGCATAAGCCGACCCTTGTCAGTCTAACAACAAATGTCATGTTAAAAAGAAAAGCGTAAAGTGACAGAGTGATCAAAGTCGTTAGTGAGTATGACGGAGGTATCTCAATGACTAAATATAAAGAGGACAGGTCTCAAAAGTTAGCTATATGAATAAGTTATATTTATGTTAGGGAAATCGACGCAGAATTGTCAATATATATGTCTATCTCTTTTACTCAAAGCTTATTTGGAACGCAACAAAAAGACAAAAATAATTGCTTTCTTCGAATATGGCACTATTTCGTTTACTTCAACACACTGGGACCGCCTTGCGGCAGAAACGCCATTTATTGCAGCCCAGTCAGCAAGTACATGTAGTGTCAGACGATGTAAACAAATCTTCATAAATATTGAATTTAAAGTAATATAATCATATTCTCAATTGTTCAGTGTGTTTATTAGTGTATTTGTTAAGTTTCGAAAATGACTCAGTGTTGTGTGAAAGGATGCAAATCGAATTCACGCAACAAAGACCCCGAAATATCTTTTCATAGGTTAGTAACTGTTTTTACCGAAAATTAGTAAATATCTTGGTATATTTACTTTTTGGATGTGTTTTTATCAATTAAAATTATATGTGGATCTTGTTTGATAAGCTTTGAACCCTTTTAGGCGTGATTTATATCCATTAAAATCATTATGTTTGTTTACACACGAGCTTAGGGATGGGTGGATTTGTTTAGAAATTATTGATATCGATATTTTAACAGACGCCCGTTTATCAGTTACGGTTTTTGTCTTTGAAAGAATGTTAGAGCACACATCAATATTGTATTGTCCAGAACGACAAACTAAGTGAAATTAGAATATTTTTTTAGAGTACCAAAAAAATTAAAAACCAAGACAAAATGAATTGAGAATATTGGGTGACGTGATTGGAATCCTACACCAAATATATATATTCGTTCTTTACATTTTGAGAACAAATGCATAAACCACACGTTTAATTAACGCGAGTAAAAGATAACTGTTTTCCAACAATATTCCCGATAAGTAAAATAGTAATGATTATTATACTTCTCCTAATAGTAATATTACTTTAATATATTGCTATGAATAAAATTTGAATTGTTATAGTATAACCAATGGAACATAAAAGAAACAACATAAAGATGAAATGTAAGATATAGTTTTACAATTGGCGGTCTTATGTTTCGAGCAACCTTTGCATGCACGGAAATAGATACATAATCATATTGTTGTTATTACGCTATCTTATTACATTTATCACGTATTAAGTAAATATCTTAATCTGTAACTTAAATTTTTAGCAAGGAATAGTGCGACATACACATATAGATCAAACACAACTGGATGTTTGTCACAACAGGTACTGCTTTCTTACAGTTACTTATAAATCAGTTTCAGTTTGTTTGTTTATATTATGGTTTGTTATATTTATATTATGATAGAACCTAACCGTTTTCGTATTTGATCTTTTTTGGGCTTGTTTGTCTCTCTTTTAATTCTTCGATGTCGATACAAAATTTTCGGTACTAGCATATCACTATTGTAAGGGGCGAAGTCGGCGCCATTTTATGCATTAAATGTGCCGCATGTCACGTGACCATATTACTCATTCTCTATACTCTTCTATCATTGAGGTGTCTCAGAACAATGACAAGCAGGTGTACATATTTCACTATGGATCGCACAGACTATGCTACAGTGATCCAGTGTGAATATAATATTATAAATTGCTTTCTAACTTTTCACGCGACCGACGCGATGGCACGAACGGAATCTTGTAGATAATAATAATAACGTGTTAAATGTCGAGTTACCGAGTAATCAAACATTACGTCAAATATAAGATTCATTTATTTATATTACTTACTTATATCTAAATGATGTAGTACAAAAGCTTACTTCTATTAGTAAATTTAAATTCGACTCCTGTGTCGCGTCTGGTGTCGCGATGAAAAGACCGTCTATACTTACATTCGCTTACTGACACCAAATATACACCACTCTAAAGAGACGAGAGAGCATGTCGGGCCGCGATTAAGTATGTATATATACTTAATAAATAGCTTTCGCCTGCGGCTCCGCCCGTGTGATCTTTTTTTCGGGATAAATACTTACTTTCCCGGGACAAAAAGTAGCCTATAGCACTCAGGAGTAATGCGAATGCCTATCAGGTAGTGAAAAAAAACAAAATCGGTTTAGTAGTTTATGAGATATATGTATGTTGTTATCGGAACGCCCATTTATCGCGGAAGGCTTTAGGTTATAAATATAACATCACGCTATAACCTATAGGAGCGGAGTATCAATGAAAAATATTGCAAATTGCATGGCTTTTGAGGGCTCCCATTGCGTGCGCTGCGTACCTAAATGGTTAAAATTATGCAACATCACGTATGACGGAATTGTTCCTCTAAAAAGTTTTAAAAAATATATTATAAAACTAAGTCCCAAGCCGCATCTGTCCGCCTGTGTGAACGCGATAAACTCAAAAACTAACCAAAGGGTTTCGATTTTTGGCACAGAGACAGTTTAGGACCCTGAGTAGGACATGCTACTTTTTCCCAGGAAACTTTTCAGCGGGTGAAGGCGCGTCACTGAAATATGAATCACTCCCGAAATCTACGTGAAGGTAACGTTTGACCGTCAGGCGCGCCTTGTCTGCACGCGCTCCTTCGCCTACAGGATCACGATGCGGCCATTCTTGTACGCGGTTCGGAGCGGCGCTTTCTCACTCATGTCGCCGGTGAGCGCGGTATTCGTGGTCGCCCAACTGTGGAACAGAGTCACGTGATGAGTGCATGCGTGAACGCTGCACGGCTCGTGGCGCGAGGTAGGATGGGACGCAGTGTGCACCTGTGCGAGAGGCGACTCGCGCGGCGGGCCCGGGAGCCACACAGCGCCAGGGCCAGCGCGAGCGCCACCGCCGACACCTGCAAAAGCACCAGCAGCGCCGCGCCCGCCACAACTGCGTACAGGTTGCGCGGCAGGTCCGCCTCCGCTTCCTGCAGACAACTCACAATGTATTCAATAATAAATATTACGAAATTACGATCGCTGACATGACAATAAACGACAGTGATACAACATTTTTGCAGCAAAATGTTATCATACAAAAAACCGTATATTGTCGCTATCTCCCTCGATTTGTCCTCCATTGCGGGACAATGCAACCGTTTTATTGCCTTTTGACCATCATTTGTATATTTGTTTGTTAGTTAGCTTAGCTGGCAATTTAAATTAGGCACTGACTCTAAAACAAATATTTATAAAAACAAGCTAATTGTTGCATTAAATTGAATTAAAAATGCTAGGTAAACTCGATAAATAAATTAACAAATGTAGGAAAAAGCAATTAATTTTAATTAGTCACTGCCTCCAAAATTTGTAACCAGTATATTCCTATTAAGTTAAATTATTTCTTTTTGTTAGTGGTTTTTAAAGACGGTAAAAAATTATTAAAAAGTTTTTATCTTAAAACGATTCGACAATTATATTAGATAGTTAGTTACCTCAATCTGATCCGCTATAATTTTCGGCAACGTATGTATTCTACTTAGAAAATTTAGTAACGCTTTGATGTGTTCTCGAAGGCCCAGTGCCTCTTGGATGAATTGCGCCTTCTGGGACGCCAGCCATGCCATTAGCCGGTTCACCATCCAGCCGCACCACGTCGCCTCCGCCAGTATCAGCGCGCACATCGCGGCCCCGTACTGCACAGATCATCACATTATGTCACAACTCACAACACGGGCATCAGCTACTAATAGCGCGACCCAGACCACCCACAGACAAATGCTTCGTCGAAATCTAAAATGCCTTGTTGCAATACTCGTAGGGTAGATTCGCTAAAACTCGCGAAGCAAAGTAGCGACATGCCGAAATTCTTTTGTTAGGAATTTTTCACATTTGTTAGGATTCTCACACACACACACTACAAATTGAAAAGTGCGTCATTTAGTATTAAAAGATTGTTCACCACAAAAAGCAGCAAGCGTCGCACTCCCGGACGGCTGCAGCCGAGCGTGGCGACGGCGAACAGCGGCAGCAGCACCAGCGCACTGCCGCCCACCGTGAGCATGACGGCCATCACGCGGTACTCTGCAGGGAACACCAAGCGCACCACTACGTACGTGAGGGGGTCCCATTTGAAGCGCGCCGCCGTCACCAGTGCGCCGCCCCCGATCATCTGCAACCAACGTCACTGTAGTAGCCATGCGACCGTTTTTGACGGTGGGCGAGACAACAATAGCAACTCACAGCGAGCAACACATTTACGTTGGTGAGCAGGATCGGCAACAGCCGCACGCAGCCCGCCATGAGCCTGCTGATTGTCTCGGCCGGTCCCGCTGCACGCTCGCTCGTCTCTATCGCCTGCAGCGCCATGCTTGCTCTATTCGTCATTCATATCTTATCGTTTGTGATACACTATCAGATAAACACAACGCAATGGAGCGAGGGCGAGATCTGAATAAAACGCAAGGGTCCGTCTGATATCCTAATATGTTGTAGGTAAGTACTAGCTTTTACTTGTGGCTTCACCCGATAAATAGGCTATCCAACACAAAATCATTTTTCAACTCGAACTATTAGTTCCAGACATTAGCGCGCTCTAAATAATAGTATAGAGTACATATATATGGATAACGATACCTATATTACACGATTTGTGGTTCACTAATTGGGTTTTATAATTAAAGTCATTCTATCCTGTTTATTGTTGAATATTATCCATTTACTTATTAATACATAAATTTTGTATAAATAGTATTAACTATTTGTACAAAACAACTATATATTGACATCAGACATTACTTACAATTCATAATCACCGTGTATAGGCATATAAAAGTGGTGTGGACTGTAAATCAACTTTATCTACGCATGGACTCGACTCCCGCCGCGCCGGTACGTAGGTACTACTTTCCAGTGTTGGTGCTCTGTCGTGTGCCCTTACTCCTGACTCCCGACTCCCGCGACAGCGCAGGACCAAACGGTTGTCACACTCCTGATCGCAACACACATCAATGTCCTTAGGTATTTAATATTTTGCAATGTTTTACTAGCCCATCATTACACATAGAATTACATTTATCGCAATCGATGACTGACTTAACATTATTGTTTCCAAAAGCATTGCCAAAATAATCTTATCTGCGGCTACAAGGCCAGTCAGCCTAAACGCTCGCGTTCTATTGAATCATACCTATGGTATCTATGCCGACTATATAATAATAGTAATATACCTATAGTTATCTATAAATCCCTTTAAAATATAACAATAACTAGATACTGAGGTAAGTACATAAACATATTATATTATTATAACTATGGTATTATGCCGAATCTTTCTATTATTATCTGAATCACGGAATTACTTTTCTTCTACTATTAGCTTGAAGTTGGCTCTAAAGACGGAATGGTTTATTTTTAAAATGTTTGCTGTTATTTGTTTACTCACGACAATGAATGGTTTTATTTTATCTTTAAAAAAGTCGTTAGGAGCCTTTGTTATCACACGTGGATGCGATAACGTAATTTTCCTAATTTAAAATTAGCTACTTATAGATATCTTAGTTTGATTTTCTTTCGGCCGGTTGATAATATCCCTTGATGCTTCAGATTTCTTAGACGATATTTTAATTTTGTATACATATAATATAATAACATATTGGGCTAATTGTGTCAATTTTATATATTTTTTAAAATTTTATATATTTTTTTGCAGTATAAGTATTTATGTAAAATATTCCTATTGATTCCTTTCGCGAAAATTGGTAACGCCACAAATGTTCCCGTTTCTTTTTGCTACATATTTTTAATCCACTAGACACCCGCTGTAGTGTTGTATGTGCGCTAATTGTTATCTTTTTAATCGGGAAGCACAAATTTTAAAATAGTGACAATGACTATAAAATTATTATAAGCTACATTTGGATCATATGATTGAAACATTCCCAAAAATATATGGTTGTTAAGACAATCCTTAAATTTTTCATATTATCAACACTACATATAAGTAGTCATGCCTTTTTATATACCATTCACATATCTAATTTACATTTTTTTCTTTTTATTGGATATTTTATTATTTGACAGGTATGATCAGATAACCCCAATTTTATTTCCTCAGTCGTATATTTATAACCCAGATTGTGTGCGAAATTATCGATACAAGTCTTGCTTTTTAGTCTAATTGGCGAATTGACTACTATTTTAAAATTTAAATTTATTTATACGTCCGGTATATTTGTTGAAGATGGAGATGTATTTTTTCCGGTTCTTATAAAATAATTATACAAAAGATATGCATATCCATGAGTTAATATGTCGAGATAAAGTAGATTGGTAAGTTTTGTATTCTTGAATAGTACCTTTTTTTTTTTTTTTGGTTTCGCGGAGAAAGTCCCTTATTACTACCGCCCAGCCTTCGTGGGGGGCGACTGAGCGGTTATGCTGGGGTAACCGTGCCTTACGGCCCGGCGTTGAGCCGCCCGGGGGATTGATGACGACCTTCGGGCGGCCGCCGGGCCGAGTCCCTAACCCTATATACAACTTAAACCTATGCACGGCCTACCAGCTAAAACTCCGCGGTGGCCCTCTTCGGCGCATTCGGGACGGCTGCGGGCTTCCTCTGACGTTGAAGTGTCTAGTCTGCGACCGCAGCCGCCCCTGCGCGGTGCCGCCTTGCGGCCCGTCTCCTATGGGGGGGGGGGGGGGGGCTCAGAAGCCCCCGCGCACCGAAGGACGCCCTCGGCATCTACGGCAGCGTGAGGCCAACTACACACTGCCGTCCAACCCGGGGGTTAACCGACAAATGTGCAAAGATGCACAGAAATGCACTAGGGCGGACAGCCCCCTGCTGCCCGCCGACGACCCCCTTCGTGGCCCCTATTAGTCGCCTCTTACGATAGGCAGGGGATACCGTGGTGGAATTCTCCAAACGCCCCCATTCCACAGGGCGGATTCTTGAATAGTACCTACATACTAATATACCGTGATTTTGGTTTATTGCTTAGAACAATTTGTAAGTCTAAATAAATAGTGAATTAAGTAATTGTACTGTTAATAATTTAAAGTAAATGATTTTGATAATTTTTTCACTCGTTCGAATTTGCTAATGTTAGTAACGTGGTGACAATTATTGTCACAAATACGTCGCGCGTCGCTGTCGCTACTCGCTACAGTGTTGTCAATGACCACGATAACAATGCGTGTCAGAGGGTCTAATTCGAAAAACGAAATCCGTAGTTTCGGATGACTGATCGTACATTTTGTTACTACGAAGTGTTACGGATGTGATGACGGATTCGACGACGGATCCAATCGGTTCATCGCAATATTTCAGACATGAAATTTGTAAGAACTTATACCACCCTTATACTTATAAAATGATTTTTTGAAGTGCTTCAAAGATTGGAAAAAACGTTGGCACAAGTATAGTATCCCAGGGGGATTACTTTGAAGGGGACAAAATAGATATTCACGAATAAATAAATAATTATTGAAAATACACAAAATTCGCGATACTTTTTGAACACACTACGTAATTAATATTCACTCAATTTGACAGAAAGAAAAATAATTGAAAAATATTAGCGCGTTCCAACAAACAAACTCTTCAGCTTTATATGTATAAAGTATAGATTAGAGGACAAGAACACAAGCTTAGTTTCGATATCCTTAACTGGTCGATAAAGCAACTCATTTGTATCTGTGTCTCGCAGTGCGGGTTATTGGGAAAAAATTTTAACATTCTTCCCTAATGGCGGACATCACAACATTAACCGCCACTCTCCATCAGAGGGGCACAAAGTGTTAGGGACAATCGAAATAGCAATAAAACACAGCTGTACAAAAATAAATTGTTATAATTTTGTATTAAACTAATCTAAGTTTAACAATGTAGGGGCGCACCTCCCTCCAGTTATTGTCGTGAACACAAGTGGTGCAAGGGAGCGCTCTCCCCTCTACTCTCTCTTAACGCTATTTGGCACCAGGCGCAGGGCGAGCCCCACTAACAATACTTATACAGTAACGACACAGTCCACGAATACATACAGCCTGTCATGTTCAGGCAACGAGCCGGCCAACTGTTGGTGCGCAAGAACTATGCACTGGCGCCCGACTTGCGCTGCAGCAACAACGCCGCTCGGATAAGTGGTGAACACCACTCGCTTCATTCGCTTATGACCTTCATTTTGAACTATATACGTGCCGATGTCACACGATATGTTCTTATAATCTGTGCTTATACCATCAGTAACTGCTGTACATCCCGGAGCCCGTACTCCGGTGTCCGCGATACTCGCTGCCGAATACCGATGCAGTTACACTAACGAATATCACATGAGGCATGTTGCAACATTAACTAGCTATAAAAAAATATGGCAGTCTGTTGTCGATAGTGCTACGTAACGAAAACAACAGTGTTGAGGCTGTGCTGTCCGGCGGAGGGACGCGGCTCGCGAGCCGCGGGAGACGTCGCTGCCGTTGTCGGATATCGCGCTTTTAACATTATCAACTGAAAAATCTTACACTTGGGATTAAAGGTGGAATAGAAAAATTTCGGCTTTTGCGTTTAAATACATACTTTTGGCGCATTGTCGCAGTCATTTTGTCGGCAAAGAGTCATGAGCCGAGTGTTAGTCGAAGTCAAATATAAATGTCAGGAGAAAATAAGGGCCAGCCGAGACCTTTCTTCACACAATTTTAAACCTAATCTGACACTAGGGACCATTCGCCCGTCCACCGGAACCAGCCTTGACAACATCATGGAATGATACGTTGACTTCAAGTCACTTATATCTAAATGCTTAACTAATAATTTCTTCCTTACATATACGTATAAAAGATTAAGAAATTTCGATTTAGAATCTAAGTCAAACGGCGCAACATGATGTATCGCAATGCGTAACTCGCTCTAGTGCGGGAGTTCCCAACCCGGCGCACACGCAAGGGCGCGTACATGTGTGTCAAGCGGTGTGAATACATTCGCTTTTGTAAAATATCATAAATATGTTAACTAATATCATAATACCATTCATTGATTCAATGGGTCATTATTTCATAACGCGAGACGTCAATAGTGATGTGATTAACGATTAAAAATTGTTACTTAATGGTTATAATAATGTTAAAATTAAAAAGATAACCAGAGTCCAAAATATATTATTATCTGTTAAGGAGTTATATAAGAATCTAGGTAATCATATTATTATTACGTATTACGTAGATTTTATAACGTTTAACTAGGAAATATTTTACATTAATTACATTATATGAACATGTTACATGCTGATTTTCATATAAGTAAAAGGGGAACAAGACAATATTAAATTAAGTAAATTCCGTAGGAGGCGCAGTGAAGAGGTTGGGAACCGCTCTAATGCGATGCGTCGCGTCAGCCTTCGTGTGCTCGGCGTCGACGCGGCCGAGTCGAGCGACTACACTTGCATCGATTCTATCGATACAGACATATTTATAATATTGTATAACCACTTTTTGATACACAAAACACTATGAAAAAAAATAGATTTTGAGCACCATTGTGATTTACTTAATTAAAACCTGTCGTATCATCAAATACTACTCAAAAAAAGATCCATTTCCTTTGTCTTGTAAAAAGTACCTAAACCTTCAATCTACCATTAATTACAATATGTTTGATCAAACACTTGTTTTTCAGTAGCAGTGCCATACGAATAGTCAAAATTGATACTTGAATAGTGGAACCTAGGTTCGTAGCTTTATTATATGTCTGCGTGCAGGATGAGCAAAGCGGCGGTGGGGGCGGGAGGGGCGGTGGGGGCGGCGGCAGCGGCGGAATGCGGCGGCAGGCGCGCGCGCGTGGCGCGGAACTGCGCGTGCACCGCGTCCCACGCCACGTCGCGCGCCCCCGCCGACATCGCGGCCGCGGCGCGCCGCCGCTCCGCCGCCCCCGCCGCCCCGCGCACGTCTCCGCACGGCGCGCGCCCGTGGCTGCGTGGCTCCTGTCCGTGCTCGGCCCGGCGGCGAGCTCGCCGCGGTACTCTCATCCTGAAATAAATTAACAATACTTATAACAATATACAGGCGACCCGCTACGGCTTCGCACCGGTAGTACAGTATATGTATAATGTATATTATGCCTTTTTTTCCGTCGTTTTGTGGGCGTTTGTACAAGACCGCTCGAATTTAGTTTGCTTAGGACTCTTCGGTCGCGGCATTGTTTACATTTTGCGATATCTCCGAAGATATTAATTTAGTTAAATTATATGATATCATATGCAACGTAACACACACCACATGTTTCGGGTGATACAATAATATAAAACCACCTGCTAGAAAATCTTGTCGAGGATGGTGTACATGCGCAGGTTGGCCTTCTTGGTCCAACCGGGCGGCGGATGGCGCGCGTCGCCCGCGTCGCTGTCGTCGTCGCAAGCGGACGTGGCGTCCTTGTCTGCGGCGGGCGCGCGCGCCCCCGCCTCCCGCGCCCCGCGCGCCCTGCTCGCCAACTTGCGCGCCATAACGAACGCCGCCACCTAACCAGTCACCACACAACGATCAATTCATACATAAATAATTATGCCAATAAATAAGATACACTTACAAAGGGAACTCTAAATGAAGAACTAGTTTTTTATTGCTTTAAATGACACGACGAGCTTGCCGTTCGCCTGATGGTTAGCCATACGACCGCCCATAGACAGCAAAAACACCATCCAACACCTTGAATTACAAAGTATTGTTTGGTATACCACTGCGCTCGCCATCCTGAGACATGTGATGTTAAGTCTTATTATGTCCAGTAGTTACACCGGCTACAATATCCTTTTAACCGGAACACAACAGTGACTAGACATTGCTGCTTGGCAACAGAAAAAATCATTGCGGTGGTACCTACCTAAGCGGACTCTTACATATGAAATTTCTACCACCAGTGACAGTGAAGTAATGAGATTCAAGAATTAGTAGTCATATATCCGTTACGTTTTGGCGGTTACATCACTAAACCGATTTTGATGAAATAATGAATAGGACAGTAAGTAATTACCAAATCGTACGCAAATCTATTTAGTTTATATTTAACGTAAATGTCGGTGGCAGGTATTTTTTTTTGGTGAAAAGGCAGTCGCGTGCCCCCAGTAAAGTGGTGCAGGGATGTGTCATACGTGAGTGATGGCTGGTGACTTACCTGCAGCACGGCGCCGAGCACTCCGAACACGGCGATTACGAACGCGTTGTTGGGCGCCTCGCGCTCCACCTCCTGTACAAACATCTCAGTTATTTTCAAGCTAACAATGGCCGAGATTCCAGTATGCAACGTTTTCTGTGGGTTATTAGATATTAATGCGAAGTTATGGCCTTCAAACTAACGATGAAACACACCATGTGGGCCGCAGGCTTTGTTATGTATCTATAATACATTAAAATAATTCTCATTTTTCTGATGGCAGTGCTTACATTAGGCTGTAAACCATTTTGGGTTGGTTTCCTAGGTTGAGTTACATAAAATTTGTGTGTTTCAAATTACAAACCCCAATCAGTCCTTAAAGCTTCAGACTTATAATGAATATACTGCGGACTGGCGAGAAACGATTGAATGCTGGATATTGTACTGAGACTGAGAAAATTAATATGATACATATGTATAGCTTAATAACGAGGTGGACAGGGAATTCGTATGATGAGTGATGGTAAGCATCTCGTCTGTCCACCGACGTTCTATTACCCTACGACAGTAGATCCCTCCTTTAAATGTAATTATAAGTCACTGCCCAGTAACTACTTATTTGTCAAACCCGCAAAGAAATTATTGTTAATCCACCAGAAATCCACTGTCTGATTTTCCGGTGACTTTTTTTCTACTTTTGGGCACAGAAGTATTATTACTTCAAGTAACGTCATATTAGTTTTTTTATGTGACAAAAAAAATTAAATGTGTAAGTGAAATTTGCTCATCCTTCCACGAACTTTTGGAAAGTAATGCACTATAAAACCACCACCGACTAAAATCAATAGATTTGCGCTAAAAGGGGGGGGGCTCAAACCACCAGATTGAGTGGTTAATCCACAAATATACCATCACTGGAATGGGTGTTGAGTGTGTTATGTGTTACATAGGGCACACCTCGATCATGTCGTACAGCGGGCGCGCCACGTCGCGGTACCGCTCGACGGCGAGCAGCGCCGGCTTGATGTCATGCAGCAGGTCGATGCCGCGCCGCGCCAGCTCCGCCTGCGGTGCGCTGCGCCACCACGCCGCCAGCGACGCGCCCATCCACGCGCCGTACCCCACCTCGCTCGCCGCCAAGCACACCACGCCGCACGCGTACTACACCACAAGACATGAGTATACTTCTCCCCTACTCACTAGCCACTACTTATGTGGATACCTACATATTATATACTTAATATGACATAGACAATTCCTTACATAAACGACTCTCACATTGTAATTTAAATTCGAAATTTGGATTTCTAATACGAAATAATTTAGTAAATACTAAAATACGAAATAATTTAGTAAAAATTACAACAAATTCCTATTTCTTTCTAAAATCAACAGATGACTCCTATTTTGGTTAGCTTTAATATATTTGTCATCAAACTGTCTGAAAATCTTTGAGGGAGACCTATGTTGGGCAGTAGACTTGCAAAGGCTTAAGAAGAAGCAAAAATAATTAACTGACGAGGTGCAGACAGCGCGGAGCGGCGCGCGCGGCCGAGGTGGCGGCTGCGGCGAGGTACACCAGCGCCGCGAGCCACACGCCTGCCGCCAGCACGTACGCGGCTGACACGCGATACTGTGCTGCGCACAGGAACCGGAACCACGTGTAGGTGCTAGGGTCCCACGCCAGCCGCGCCGCCGTAGCCAGAAGCGCGCCGCTGTACATCTGCACAACACAACTCACCTTACACGCTGCGAACTACACACTTGCAATCTTCAACTAACTCGCATCTACTTAGGACGCTGTCAATCATGTGCAAGCGTTCACTCGCACATTTGCTATGCAAAAACACTAGGCGCCAACTATTAAAAGATAACATTTTGAGAAAAAAAAACATGTTATTAGGGCCTCATTAATTGGGATGAAAATTTTAGTTAACCGATTTTCCTTAACCTTCGGTTAACCAATAAGGGTAAATCATTAAATATTGATGTTTAATTCAAATGAATTATGAAGATAACATTTTTGACGCAAAATTCTATCATATGCAAGAACCGGTTTGTAACCCGGTTAACACTTATCGTATTGTTTGTAACCCAACCCCAATCATAACCCCAGATTTATTAAATTATAATATGTAGAGATAAAATCTTGTCGAGAGTTTACTTGTGTAGACCCAAGAAGGCGATAAGAACATTCATACATACATACTATTACAAACATTGCAAGTTAAATAAAAGCTTGTAAAATAGTTACAATCGGTTAGAGGCGTTGTATTGTACTAAGAATAAGTACCTACTGTATTCTCAATATCCTTCATTATTTAGAACAATAGTACGTTCATGAGTTATTTATTATACATAAAATGTTAAAAGGTCATTTGTGCGATAAATAAATACACAGTATATGTATTGTGTCAACTGTCAAGCTAGAGATAAGATACAAAGACGCAGTTGTGATGTATGTCGAGTGGCGGGCGCCCGTGACCAGGGAGCACCGACGCGGCGGCGACTGGCGAACCATCGCATGGTATAGGTACTATAGGTGCATCAGCTCGTTCTATAACGTGTAACCGCAGTGACACTGAATCGTCGCGTCGGTCAGCGTGCCGGAGGGCATACGTTTGACCCTGCTGATAGGCACTCTTTGGATCGACTTTATGAAACTTTGAGTAGTTATGGAAAGTACATAATATACTTGAACAGTGTAACTATAATATGAGGGTATTATATTATGGACGTTCGTGTCCATAGAATATACGTCAATGGTCAAGAAGAAGAATTTTGTATAAAATGGCGGACACATAAACTCGTTATTATATTTTTTACAACGTATTCAATTTATTCTTTGGGCATTGAAAAATTCTCTTAGAAATCTACAAGTTGGTTAGGTTAGGTTGGAACTGTGTACATGAAATAAAAGTTTAAGTGTAAAATTCCTTTTTTTACACAATATTTCCGTTTATGTATTGTAAAGAATTCGTAAGCAATGTATAAAATAAATCATTTTTTCTACATAACCTGAACGTTTAAGGCATTCTATAGTATTCCTAGTTATTGTTTAGAATACCGCAATAAACAGATCGCCTATAACGTCTATGGGCGTGCGTCGTGTGGCAGCGCGTGCAGAGACCAACACAAACACTGATGGCAAGTATTTGGAAGCTAAACGGGTTTAATGTGGAGCCGGGCGGCGGCGCTTCGTGTCGTGACCTATTTAAACGAACGAGACATTGACCCTGTGTGTGGAACGAGTTTCGACCAAATCGATGACGGGGCGCATCGCAGTTGCATTTCGTATGTCGGCCGACTGCTTCACACCCTTCGCTCTCTATTAAACGCATGCGAGTCAGAAAACACATTGCACACCTGATGCGCATCGGTCTGCACAAGGCATGACACATAATATTTAAAAGTGCAACAATGTTATCAAAAGTGTGTAGGCATCGATCAGGCGGCACGAGGAGGCCACGGCGCGCTGAAGAGCGGCTCGATCGAGGTTAACGCCTGTCGTGAAATATGCAGACTCATCCGTTTGTGAAGGCTCCTCGCTGACGTCAGCGACGTCTACGCGCGCGACTAAAAAATCTTCTAAAAAGTTAGGACAAAAAGTCTCGTTCTAAAGCTGTAAAGACGTGCGGCGAGGCGGTCGCGCGACCCTCGATGCTCGTTATGCGGTGAGAGCTCGAGAGACGGCCGAGTGCCGAGGAGTGCCGTCGCGCGCTCAACGCGTCGGCTCGCGGCTCGCGACGCAACTTGTTACACTTCCTATTATAGCCAGTTATTGTATTTCTTTGTTACTTTTTGTAATCGTCTTATGAATATTGGCCGAGCATTGTATGATTGGCGCTTTATTTTAAAAGGAAGGAATATTCGTTTACATGATCTATTAGCAACTTTAGAGGTAGGAGTAAGTTGCGAGCCGATCGGCATACGGTTGGAGACTACTTAAGTACTGACTGCAGACGCCTGATGAGATGAGCACAGGGTGCTGATAAGTGATGGCACGAGACAGCGCAACAAATTAAAACGATCTTTCGAACGCGATTACCTTTGTTTATAAAACCTTTAAGATATTGTAATGCTTTGCAATTACTTACTGGCATAATGTATGGTACGCAATACTTAGTAAGTTATTACCTGTTAAGTCGCTAGCAGTAGCGAAGGGTCCATATGACCCGATTCCTACCGGCTTGCCTTTCGTAATTTATGTAAAATCTAATTATCATTAGAACGATTTACAGACCGCATTTATTCATATTAGTACATATGCTATATTGTTAGGGTTACCTTTTGGAAAATTACACTCTTCGCCACTGATCGCTAGGTGATAGGTAGCCACTGAGTTCTCAGAAGCACGGCACAGTGACACGCTATTCCCACACTGCGAGCAACGCTCTGTCGAAATTCTCGAAATTAAAACATTATCGAAGCTATTGTGTGGCGTAGTGTATACACCTAAAATCTTATTTCATCCATTACCTGTATAGCGAAATAGTGATTGGGGAGTTACCTACGTTGTCTTATCTCATTTCAAATTGCGGTCGACGCAATGAACCTTTTACTGACTACATAATGGGATAATTTTAGTATTTTCAACTAGCCTTCTGTCTGCAGTCAAACTTGTTTAAAATAAAAACCTTCTGTTTATAGAAATACAATAAAAATACTTACTAAGAAGCTATAAGAGTACCTGTGCGTGTCAACTGTTCATTACTAGGGCTGCACTCCCATGGGTTTCATAATGAGGGGCGTTGTCTAATATGAGGGTGTTTCACAGGCCCGGTTGTATAATTATTAAGCGTGGAAAAACCAGCCATTTAAAAAAAAAAACAATAAGTAAAATGATATTCTAATAGTGTGTCAAAACATGCCTGAGTTTGTTATCACAAAGAATGACAAGAGAAAAGAAACATATAAAAGGGTTTTGCCTACTCAGATGGCCCTTCGCATACTAACATAGACAACGTCCACTGAACATTCCCAAACGCTCTTAAAGAAAGCCGAAGACCCGTGCGCGATCGATAGCGTTACCATGAAATGCAGGAAACAGCTGGAACGTGGCCTGTAGATGCATTCACGTGAAGTCTAGCGCTCGTGGTGCACGTTGGCTCGTGTAGGTGACAGGGGTAGGGTGCATTGTTCGCGTGAGTAATACCACAACTACAGCGCACTAATTATGAGTAACCGCAGAGGTGGTACCTGCGCGGACGCAGACCAGACGCGGCTGTGTGCCGGCCGCGCCGCGCCGCCAACTGACGGGTGCTACCATTGCCGCGGCATCCCGGTTAACAGGAGCCTAGCATAATGAAGCCGTAATCAGTTAAAAGTCAAATAACTATTATGTCGCCCAGAGACCCAATATTAAGTACATAATAATTTTATAAATCACAATAAAATATTGGTGGATCTTTAGAACGCAGGCAGTGCCACTTGCATGGAATGTTGCTCTGTACTTGCGGACATTATATTATGAACGACGCGGCAGATACAGCGCCATCAGTCACACGACACCTCGACATAATACCCTGTCTGCCGTTCACACACCCATGTGCGCTCTTCACAATGCATTAGGTATGCACACCACAAAACCTAAGCAAATCATCAAACGATTAAGTTATATTGGTCCACTCCCTCGATTTTGACAAATTATATAATATAAAAAACAAATATCTATAATCTAACTGTGGCCACAACTTCGTCTGCTCGTTAGATCTACATTAAGGTGCCCCCAACAGGAAAATGGCGCGGCACGGTACCCGATTTTTTTAAGCTATCTACACGAAATTTATAAAACATAAATGTAAAAAAATTAGCATCGTATATCTACAGTATGTTATCTTAACTGTATAGTTTCAAATTTTTTATAATGTCTATATTGTATTATTCATTTCACAACGAAAATACCACTAAAATTGTTGATTCCCTGCATCTCTTCCCGAAGTACACACACCTCACGCATTTATTCCCGAAGTGGTATGCAAAGGCGTAACCAGGGTATCCACTTATCGCCAAGTTTGTAAGCAGAAAAACCCAAACATCACTTTGCCCGACTCGGGATTCAAACCCAGGACCTCAAAGCGCTGCCGTGCCGAAGTGTTGTGTGCGTTCAGGAGTAAACATCGTTTGAATTTGCAACCAACACTATTAAATAGACAATTTATTATTTTGGTACCTTGTTTAAAATTTTTTAAATGACCTAACACGGATTTTTAAAATAAATTATAATTCCTAAATCTGCATAATCCCGCCGTAACCTGTGCACCCAAAATGTATAGAACAGATGCTCAAGGACGTGCGCTACGAAAGGGTCTTAAACATATCCTCCTCTACCTCCCCACAATTAAACAAAAAGAAACAAAATTATGCGTTATTCAAATGTAATTTTTCGAATCGGTCTGAAAATTCGTTATCTCGGGGGTTTTAAAGTCTGGGTTTATGATTTTGGAGACAAATTGTTCCGGTCAAATCCAGTAACAAAATTTTAATAACTAAAAAAAATATTAATAGTAAAAGCACAGTTTTAAAAACAAGTTTTTATTTAAATGCTCGAACATAAAAAATATCATTAAGTTTATTAAAACATTCTTTTGAACTTTGTAGAGATACAAGCTTTTCGCGAGAGTTTAAAACAAAGTTTAATTCAATATAAGTTTTTTAAGCATTTCAATAAAAGCTTGTTTTTAAATATTTTGTTTTTTTAATTAATAATTACCGATAATTAATCACAATAATTACACAGTTCTGCAATGGTTTTCCCCTTCCAATTTTGATGATTGATTTGAATAGATTTTGAGGCGTTGATAACGGGAATTTTTTTTTTAGTAATCATGCGTCTTTCTTTGCCAAAATTACCTACGCCTTCCTAGTTATTAGTTATTATTTTATTTTTATAGCTTCTTATTGTGCAAAAGATACACTGAATGATTGCAGTAGAGAATACGGAATAAGTGCTCATTAATCAAATTAGTTAACTATAACTGAATTAAATAAGTGACATACCGTCTTACCAAAAAAGATCAATATTTTGTACAAATAGCATCATTTTTTTTTACATAATCAGGACTTCCGAGCAATTCGTAACGCTTACCTAAACAATGTCATCGATTCGATGAAAAATTGAGTAAAATTGAATAAGTAACTGGAAATCTTTTAAGGAAGAAGAAGTGAGATATTTTCTAGGAAACTATTAAATTCCTTATTGCGTTAAAATGCGGGACGTCCAGCAACATCAGTTACAAACAAGGAGGATAATGCGCAATAGACGCAAACATTGCGGTTTTAACTTCATTCTGAGAATTAGGCAATGATGCAAACACTCGCGTACCGTTTTTAGTTGGAGGATGATAATTTTTCATTCGCAATATCTGCAAATTTAAGTTGCGATGACGCAACGTGCCGTGACGAACACTGTCTAAGTTGACCTTACCGAACACAGCGTTCTGTGGCTGAAGCCGTTAAACTACCTAGTGTCGGACTACACCGAACGGTAGACATCTTTCGAGGCGCGGCCAGACTTACTGACTGATGAGCTGACGTCAAAACAGCGGCTTCTTGTCTCGCATTTGCCAGAAATGTGATGTCAAAATGTTTATTTTGAAGTCTGAACGTTTGAAGTTTTAACGAAATCTATGAAGGGTGCATTTATGTGCAGAACTTACTTAGCACAAGTAATCCGGGCCACCATGCCGCTACGTAATATGTGCAGTCAAAATAAACAAGATTGCTGTCCTGGAGAATGAATGTTTACAAATTTCACAAGCCATGAGAGACATCCACGTTACATCTTCCAACAAAACATTTCCCAATACGTGTTTCTCATATTTCTGCCTGCGCCGGCATTCTGTTGTCGTTACTCGCCGGCTGAATACCAAATTCATGCAAATCAACAAATAGTTGGCGGCGCGGCTCGGCTAGGTTTGGCGTTTGAAAATACCCATAGGACATCAATGACGTTTTACAAAAAACATCTTAGTTGGACATAGCATGCCCTGACCTAAGAAAGTAGCGACGCTAGTAGTCTCCGATTTTTCTAGGATCATATATTCCGGAATTAATGTTTTATTTCATAAAAAGAAATTACAAATTTCAATACTGTTAGTGTTAAAAATGTTGATAAACTAGATCAAACTTAAATTTTGCGGCATGTGTAGTAAAATCAATTGCAAAAACAAGGGATTTTTGGAGTTTGAACACCATCACAACCTACAAAACTCAGACTTAGGGCCCACGCCCTGTGACTTGAGAGAAGTAAACGCGGGAAAACTAATAAATAGCAGCACTATCTGGTTGCGTGGCTGACGCACCTGTCCGCAAGGCTTGTACCCTCACCTAAACTTCGGAGCATGCAGGCGCTGGTGGGATACGATGAGACGTCGCCGCGCGGCACGATGTAGTGAGCTCCACGGGCGCGGCGCGGTGTCGGCTCGGGTCAAGGTCGCGGTCCATTACTCCTTTAGACGTGACTTTACATCACACTCATTCAATAATATGCGCGTATGCATTTTGAGACTTTATTTAGTGTGCAATTATTTGTACAAATCAAAGACGAGGCCAGAAAAATTACAGTTATAATTATTATCATTAACAAAATTATCAGTTATAATTATTATTATAAATATAGTCTGCATTAATACTGCTGCATGTCGCGAGCCTTAATGAAAGGAATAGAGTTTAGGGAAAGATACTGAGCGTCTTGAAATCGCCGTATTACGCGATGATGGTGGAAGAGAAAGCAGCGCAAATGACAAAACGAGTCCGGCGTGAGGTGATTTGTTGATTGATGGTCTCTAATGTGATGATGGCAAATTGTTTCTATTAATATCATATTTTACGTGTCGAGGCTATAATGCTGCCTGATACAAACAAACTCTGCTGTAAATATTTGCAACAGATTAATGTTCAGTTTAAGGTCTGCCAAAATATTACGTGGGAGTTAGACCAAGCCTTATGCTTAACGCGTGGTAATTAGTAACATATTTAATAAATTATTTATTAATTATAATTGTACAGCTGTATATTGTACAAGGAGCACGCACCGAGCGTATAAAACGCTCGTTACAACTTCGGCATAGCACACCTTCAGTTTAGCTTAAAACAAATCTGATAGATTGAAATAATTTATTTCTAATCAATAAAACATTAAACATTCTTTAGATTCAGTAAGTATTCTTTTACTCAACCACCGGTTCGGAAAGCAGTTTCCACCAGAGAAGGACGGGATTTGATTGAAAATTGAAATTGTTCTTCGATTAGTATTCAGTATATTCTGTTCAATGTTATAGCGCGCACAGATAGAAACAAACCAGCTATAAAATTAACTCGGAAGAAATTAGATAGTGTAATACGCAGCCCCGAATGCAGCATTCAAAACACGTATTCAGCACATGACGAGTAATAGTAGATCTGTTTACTAAACATCATTCGGCGCCTGACGCGAGTATTCCCGGTAATGGAACCCGTATACGTAGCGGGTACTCGGAATGCAATGCGCCGAACACGTGGCTCTGCATATTATTGTCGATTATAACAAGAAAGAAGGGTCATCATGCCGGTTTTGCGGCCACCTCCAGTAAGCGACCACTAATTGTCTGAATAGTTTTCTTTAATTACAAATAATAACCTTTATTTTCATAATAAAAACAAAGAGTATAGTTTGAATATTAATTCGTTAACTGACAGGTGTGTGGACATGCTGTAAAATAACTTGAAAAAATAGCGAAGCACGCGACGTTCAAAGTTTTGTTACTTATTAATATACGTTGTCTGAAAACTCTGTTTTGAGTATGAAGTGGAGTTACTTTAATTTTGTTTTGATTTCAATTGCTTTATAGTATATACTCACAAATATACTCGCAAAATCTTATTTTATTTTGCTTACTCTGTTCTTAATACTTAAATTATGATTAAGTATACAATTCAGTATTTGGTGTTGATTAAGTCTTAAAAATGATAACGACCATAATATATTTTCTTGACAAAACTTTGACTAATTCTCACTCATAAAAAGTGGTCGAGAATCGAGTAAAATCGAGCAAAAGATTCCTAATGAGTATTTTTTAAATTTATTAATTTAATAAATCAAAATCTGATGATGAAGTACCACTAAAATGATTATTAATTTATATTTAATTATGTCTAATTTATGATTCGAAGTGCGATGTTTTATATTTTCTTTCAAACTAGACTATAGGTATTGAAGACCAATTTATATGGTCGCCATCTATTTTACAAGTAAGAACAAACATATACACATATATTTTGACTCGACTAAAGTTAACAACTCAACTGAGTTTACATCGCCGTACTATATCGCACCCAAAACATTTGTGTATTGTGAAGTTAACATAGTAGTTACAACATTGTCTTTGGTAGCGCCAGGTGGTCGGTCCCGGCCGGGTTTTTGTGTGAGGTCCGGGACGTAACGAAAATCGGAAGTGCAGTGTGAAGCGTGGTTCGGATAGCTCCGAGACCCGTGATAACTCTCATTGGTACTGAAGGGTGAAATCTTTGTGCTTAGTCGTTATACGATGTTCGTCTCTTCATACCTATACAATGTATTATAAACATACCCACTACAGTCTATAAAGACGCAACGGACAATCAAAATGTTTAGAGCGTGAATCAGTCAGGCGCGCGGTTGCACAGTGTATTAAAATGGGCTTTCTGTAAATTGAGAGCTTATTAACAATTGACATGTCTTTTGTATTTTAGTATCTAAGTTCTGAGATCTAAGTATACATATATTTTTAAACACACTCCAGAGGATTCGGCCTTTGAACAACGAATACATAAACCTTCCGGTTTATCTATCCATATTTTTTTTTTATGTTTGCTCAGCGATAACTTTTTACCCTATGGTCGGGTTTAAATGATTCATTTGGAGTTCGATTTGGTATAGCCTCGGAATGGTCCCATATTATAATTTCATTGGTGTACGGCCATGAACTTCGAAGATGCAGATAGGAACTTCTCATAATCAAATAGGATTTTGATGATTCTTTTTGTGTTGGGTTCAACCAAGTTTCAAGATACTACTATAGCAAAGGAATCGTCGATTTGAAATGAATTTGCCAGAGAAGCTAAGTAACAAACAAATATACAAATACGATGTTCCAATTTAAATTAGGCATCGACTCCACAAAATATTGAATGTGCGTATAGTATAACAATGACAAGAATTGGAAAGAAGTTTATATTGCTTGTCTGTGTAAAGTTTAGTTATTTCTTGGATGGTTTTGTTTTTTGTACTCAGTTTTTCTTTTGTTATAATAGGTGGGTATTTATTTTGACGTAAAGAAAACCTGACATACCGCCGCACGGTGTTGACTAGTTTCGCATGAGTAAAGAATTTATCTGAGTGAACACGTCAGACACTTGTAAATAGTAAATACCCAGTGATGTTGAGTCATTTGGTGTTTGTTTATAACTTGCACAGTAAATGACCGATCGCCACGACCGCTCATCAGGACTCACCGCGAACGCGATGTTGATGAAGACAAATATCTTCTCAGCGGTGCAGAGGCCTCGGGCGCAACCCATAGCGCGGGGTAAGGCCGCAGGAGCGACCGAGCACAGCTGTACGAGTGGCACCACTCACTAGTCACTACACGCGGCTGTGTTTACGTCAGAGGAGCACGCCGCCGACATCGACCGAATACAGTGCGACAACGTGCATAAATACAAACGTACTGCGCGCCCGCTCCGAGACGCGCCTCGTAAGGCACTGGCCGGAGTGGCGAGCGGGAGGCGGCAGAGCAGTGGCGCGCCGCGGTGTGGAGCTTCGTATTCGTAGAAGTGCGAGTGGCGCGAAGGGGCGCGGCGGGACGCGGCGGGGCGCAACGCGCCGGAGCGGGCCTGCTGCGGGTCGGGCTGGGCGGCATCCCTGTCGGCAGCGTGGTCTATGCGTGCTAAGCTTACAAAAGCTGATCTACTAGGGAACACGAGTCACGACACTCTATGCGTTGTTGATCGCTGTTGAACCACTCCTGTACTTTTGTCCCAGACATAAACATTTCATAAATAATACTAATTATTTTTAAAAAGTATACATAGGGTGATTTTGCTGTCTTTAAAATTGTTATTTTCAAAGAAATAAATTTATTTTTAGAATATCCTTGATATTTACTTCAAGGTGCATTGTCATCACGACCTTTTACCTAGTGTTTTTATTCTAAAAACTTATGATTTTTTGACAGTTGTGGACCATTTCAATGCCATTGCAAATGATTCCGTATTCTTATATCATTAAGGATTTTTTTTAAATAATTTGAACAATTATAAGTAGCATTATTTAATATCTCTATACTATCTATACTACCTATTATATAAAGCTGAAGAGTTGGTTCGTTTGAACGCGCCAATCACAGAAACTACCGGTTCGAACTTAAAAATTCTCTTTGTGATGGATAGCCCACGTACCGAGGAAGGTTATAGGCTATATATCATCACGCTATTACCAATAGGAGCGGAGTAATAATATAACATTCTGCAAAAACGGGGAAAATGCTTCCGTTGCGTGCGCTGCGTAAACGGTTTAAGTTATGCAACAATCATGAGTGACGGAATTGTTCCTCTTAAAAAATCTAAGAAATATATTTTAAAACAAAGACCCCAGCTACATCTGTCTGCCTGACTGAACGCGATAAACTCAAAAACAACCTAATCAATTTCGATAAAATATTATATGGAGTTAGCTTGAGAACCTGGAAAAGACATAGGCTACTTTCTTTCCCGGGAAAATATATAGCGCGACTTTTATAACAGAAAACTATCACATTAGCGGAGCCACGGACAAAAGCTAGAGTAATTACTTACTTACATATATCTACTTATTATAAAAAAAAAAAACATAAAATCCGAAAAATAGTTTTATTTTCTCAAATCTATCCGTTTGAGCATTATCCGCTCCCACGAGAGATGTGGCTGAACTGAGTATTTACTGGTCAGTGCTTTCACTGTGTCAATGCAATGCACGCGTCACTGGCACCGACTCCATTCCGCGCCAGCAGGCAGATTGCGCGCAGTCACGGCACATAGGGCGGTTAACGTTTTCGGAACAAACCCAGTTTTGAGATGACTAAGTATAAATAGGCCGACGTTGATGGCTACAGAATAGTTGAACATGGCACTAGGTATTATTGAGTTTTCGAACTAGGAAAAACCTACGTACCGTTTCAGTAAGCGTTACAAATAGTATTTTTATTACGTAGGTACTTACTACTTATACTACTTAAAGGTTTTTATCGAATACTAAACTAATCTTTCATGAGTCATGACACTTGGATTCTTTAAAACGAAGTAGCCACGTGGTTGTTGAGCAGCATCCGGAGTGAGTAGCGATCGCCGAGTTGCTCAACAGCAACACAAACATTGTAACTGGGTGATGTTTACTCGACGCGCGCATTACTGTCAGCTGCACATCCAGCTCATTCGTGCCACTATAGAGTGGGTAAGTACATTGTTTCATTCCAAACTTATACTTATTAAATTACTTAATAAAAACATAATAAATTAGCCAAATTTACACCTGATTGCATAAGTTAATTATCAAGAAAATCCAAAAAGGAAGCAAAGTACGCAGGTATGTCGTTATGGCCCTAAGAAAAAAATCGGCTCCGCGATTCCGTTACAATTATGATTAATTTTGTCCCGTGGATGGCCCGTCTCAACAATGTGTCCATGTGTTTCCTACTTATCCTACATGTTACACATAATAAACGTTAATATTTCAGTTACTTAAATAAATACATTTTAAATCCATGTTTGATTCGGGTGCAATACGCTAACGAACGTTTGAGCAAACATCAAAATCAACACTTGTTTTACTTTCTGTTACCTATTCCTCGCGTTGTTCAGGTATTTTTTTTCTAATAAGTAATTATTTATGATGATATCAGTAGGAGTCACATACAGTGGAAGAAGATGGAAATGACCACGGAGCTGTCGTTCAATAAGTGACTTTCCAAAATGTGCGGACGTTATAATTTTTCAGGGCATTCACCGTGACACAGGTGGCACATGTTAAACCAGACAATATTTCTCCACAGCTACAGTATATGCGATAGAACTCTTTGAATACCCAGGTATCTTTATTACCTACATTCGTCATGTTATGAAGCGGTAAGTTGCGGAACCAATAAGAAAAATACCTTATAAAATCAGACATTTGCTTCCAACTTTCTACATTTACTATTGATCAGAATCAAAACAAAACAAAAACTTGTTGCATAGTCACGCCGATATTTATCTCGCGCAGAAATAACTGAGTCGACGACCGTGGGCTGTGGTCGTGGTCACGGTCAGATCAGCCGATACTCCTGTACCTCAGACCACTATGGCACTATAATTAACGCAAATGGTACGTACGCAACATTATTCATTATTATATCCCACCAATAAGACGGAAGCCGTTTTCATTAATCAACCAGTACACTTGGAAATTTCAGATCTTTTAGTAGATATGTAGCCTCTGAGTTTTAGATTTTCGCCATCCATTATGCTGTAACCTTGTACTACCTAATTACATAATACCCATGCGAGTGATAAATATTGAAATAAGTACGGTTACAAAATATCCTTAAACTGAACAGAGAGTCTTTTAAAGGGTATGTGTTGATATTGGCAATTTAGGCATAAATAGCCCTAGTTCCGGTTTTTTAAGATTAGCTGTACGGCTTTAAGCTATCAAGCTTCACGTCCCTTACTTATTTATCCCCATTTTAAGGAACAATCCTTAGTATTAAGTGTCTGCTCATTCCGGCTTTTGATTTTAAAGCCTCAGAATTCAGATGAGGGAATACACTTACTACCGAATATAACATTTTATCACCTGCTGGGCGAAATAATATTTGGATTACTTTGTATGACTGGTCAACTCACCTCTACGTCCAGGGCCACTTTGATGGACGGATAAAAAATACGAGTGCCTAAATGTATGTATGGGATGTTACTAAGTGAAATATTGTCTTAACTATTATTATAACTAAGTACTTAATTATTATATATTATTTTTTGTATGTTTGTTTGTACTTAATGGATAAAAACAATATTAGGTAATGTTTGGTGAGAGACATATTATATTCTCCAAAAAGTGTATAATTGGTCTTTCATTCCTAGAAAGGACTTTGACGTATACCTATATAAACTACCATGTATGCTACTGACGAACAAAATACGGAAGTACAGGCAATGAGGTAGGTGCGCAGGTAGACGCGATATAGTCCGACGTGGTTGGACATGTTTTCGCTGCGGACGCAAATACCTTTGTGCATGATGTTTAAAATTCATTGTTTATTGTTGTTAGTAAATATGCCGACTCCGGCCTGCTGGAGCGGACCAGCGCGGCGGTACGAGCTGCGGCGGTCACTTCACTCGCCAGTCACCGGCCGTACATCTTATGAATTAAGCAATATCGACATTGACTCTGGGCTAACTACTGTCCACTTCACATTTTTTTATACCTAATTGATATTTATAAGAAAGTTAGTAACTTTCTTCATACTGTTTAGCAAGGTATGGCTGGTTTTACACCTTGTGTATACCGAATGGTAATCGCTAACGAAGATGGAAAGTGTTGGCAGACAGTTGCACACAAAGCGTTAGTAAGTACTGGCGGATAGCCAGCGGGACAAGCACAAGACAGGGCAAATCTTTCAGCCTGATCACTTATAATAGAAATACTTACTTTATTGCCAGTAGTTTATAACCGAGTTTTTAAAATTACTTATTTGAATAAGTAAGTATTTCTTTGAAAGCGTTTTCCTTAATGTAGTCATGTTCGTGTTATGGAAATGTTGACTAATGCCCATACCTTTATTGTATTCCCATTCAGATACACGAGTTTTCAATATATAGGTACCTACTGTTTTGTCACACGTCACTTCTCACTGCAGTGTTGGGGAGATGAATCATATTGCTACAAACCTTAATATTTTTTTGGACTTGTTGCCTAATTTATATCGAATATCGTTTGCATGTACTTGTTTGTTAGGTTTTAAGGCTAGCAGACAATTCACAAATAAATAAGAACTTAATTACTTAATACAACTTGAACATAAAATACGAATTGGAAAGATTAGGTACCTATGTTGCTTGGGTTTTAATAATTTCTTATTACTCAGACCTTGTTAAGTTAGGTACTTACACACTTAATTATTTCTTGTTATGTATTGATTTTTGAAGCCAGTATTAAGTGTTTAATTTTATGTAACATAAATATTCAAACTAAGCACAAAATGTGAAATATTTCCTACAGCGAATTATTAATTCCACGCGTCATACATCTAACCCTTATAACCTGCTGTGGGTCGCCGGTCCTAATGCCGAATAGAGCGGGATAGTATAATAGACAGACTTACGCAGGTAGGCACAGGGACCGGTCTAACTCGGTGCTCGACCGAATGTACACACGTGAACGATCACTCACCCGACATTGAACATGCAAGCACTCATGTGCACGGGCCGAGAGCACCCGCTCGCCGTCTCCAGGGGCCCGGGGCGCTCGGTTATTGACGGCGGCGACGGCGCACGGCGGCAACCTCGTTGTGCTCAATTACCAACTCTTAAGGAACCAATAAACGACAATTACGGGCGCGAGTGGGCCGGCGCAGGCGCAAAACGTTTGCTTCCTTCGCGCTCGGTCGCCGTACGCTGCATCGCACCACACCATAATATTATAATAACGTGTATGCAAAAGATCTGAGACAAGAGCTTAGTTAAAATTTTTGCGTACTTGGGTAAGGCTATCACTAAGCTTTGTGAACTTGCATTTTGGGACCAAAACTGCCACACCTTAATTTGATCGCCTGTTCCTTATGATTTAAAACTATTATTGGGATACCTACTTAAAATATACGCAACTACCGAATTAATGTCAGTTCAACGTTTAATTTGTGTATTTTTGTACTGGATCTGCAGTCTGTAATGAAAATAGCAAGCGGGATCGTGGTTCATCTTTAATTCAATTAAGTATAAATAAACTTACCTTCCTATGTTATACCTACCTGATATCTAAGCTCTGCAGTCATAACTTGAAAATTGAATCGAGCAAATCTTACGTGCGCAGATTAGCAAATCGAAGATGTGCACAATAATTATTACCTATAAACTTTGGACGGTGACTAGATGTTACGATGCCAAGATAAATTATATGTACATATTTATACGTACGAACAATGCTCAAAAATCATTTGAATTTAAACCTATAATACTTCATTCAAGTTTTTTCTGTGCGATTTCGACGAAACGGTCCTGCGCTGAATAAGTATATACTTAGGTAATTACATACCTACAATTACCCACAATAATAATACAATACTTACAATGACTGTGGAACGCAGTCTCATAGGATATTAATCGTGAGACTTCAATAGTAATTGACCTTACGAGTGTTTTTCCATAATTATCGACGACCTCTAAGGTCAACTCGAACCATTTGTACAATTGAGGTATCGGCCAAAGTACTTGTGTGAACTATTTTAACGTTAGGGGCATCGAGGAAGAATTGGACGCGTCGCTTATTTTTCGCGACCGGTTTTAATCATCACGAATTGATATATTTTATGAACTGATCAGGTTATTTATAAGTAAGTATTTAAAATATGAACTGGTTTGTTGATTGAACTTAGCAATAAAATATTATTTATGACATGCAACTAGATTTGTCCTTTTGCAAATTACTTATGAGTAGTTTAGTATTGAATTTGTATCAAACTGTGCATTTTTTTGATTTATCTCACAAGGACAAAGTTCAACTCCCATTATCCCGTGTGTGTATACATATTTAGTTTAGCTCAAGAACAAAATTTGGCATAAAAACACGAAGAGGAATTGGTTAATATTACATACTAGCTTCCGCCCGCAGCTTCGCCCGCTTCGGACTTCAAAAATGGAGGAGGTGCTCAATTTGTCGGGAGTAGACAAATATAATGAGTAAGCTTCGAACTGCTAAGCTATCGGGAGTTACACGTGTTATTGTGAGTCAAGCATAAAAGATAGACATATGCTGTCGTGGGATATTTTTTCTATAATTTTAAGAACATTTCCGTCATACATGATTTCTGTGTAGTTTTAACCATTAAGGTTGCACACGCGACGGAAGCTTAAAAAATGGAGTAACTTCTCCCGTTTTCCCAACATTTCCCTTCACTGCTCTGCTCCTATTAAATGTAGCGTGATGATAAGTATACTATAACCAGCTCAGGAGTATGAAAAATAATTGTACCAAGTTTTGTTAAAATCCGTCGAGTAGTTTTTGTTTCTATAACGGTTATACAGACAGACAGACAGACAGACAAAAATTTTACTAATTGAATTTTTGGCATCAGCATCGATCCCTAATCACCCTCTGATAGTTATTTTGGAAATATATTTCATGTACAGAATTGACCTCTCTACAGATTTATTATAAGTACTTATAGATAGAAGATATAGACTAGTTGACCCGACAGACGTCTCGTCTATGAATTTGCAGCGCGCATTCTGTCAATCGCTGACAGTTATTTTAAACAATTAACAGTTATATAAAATTGATATTTTCGTTAAGTTTTCTTAAATTTTCTAATTTTCCGCCCAATTTTTTGAATTTTTTCTTTCATAAGAACCTTCTCTTGACAATAACAAACACAATAAAAAAAATTGTGAAATCGGTCCAGCCGTTCACACATGATGGCGTGACCAAGGGAAATAGGGATTCATTGTTATATATTTTTATAGATAAATTACATACTTATGTGCATGTTTTATTTTTAAAATTAAATCGTAGATAAAGTTTATTTTTATTTTGATACACTATGTTTGGAGACGATTAAGTACTTTTTTTTGTAAAAAACGTTATTATATTTTGTTTTTTTTAGTTATCAAACATATCTAATTGAACCCAATAGGTATATACTTACCTATATAAAGAATAATTTTCATCCTGTCCCATCCTAAGTTCCTGCTGCATCTTAAAAATCCAAGGACCTACAACAAATTACTTAAAACAGAACCATTCCAAAGCTTAGTAAGTATATGAAATAGAAAAAAAATACTTATTTAAATTGAGTCACGGTAATTTCTGTCTCCTTTGGAGATAGTTAAAAAGATTATGTATATTATTATAATTACCTCTACGTTATTCAAGCCGTCGCGTCCTCAAACATGGTTACAGCGTGACTACTAAACACAAACAAGTCTGTGAACTAAGTCGTGCTGCGGACAGGCGCCAATGCGACTGCTGGATAACGTGTGATGCGTCAGCTTTGAACACTGATGCTGACAGCTGAAGCTCGCGCATAATACAGCCGCGACAAGCCGCAGCGCATCGCAATGTTGAGATTGTGGACATAGCTATAGCTATAGCGGTGTGGGTGTGCGGCCACCATCGTCCGACGCACAGGTCACAGTTCACACAGACATCATTACAATATTATCGGAGCACATGTGGTATGCGATCAGTTACTATAAAACATTCATTGTGTCTTTATATACCAATTGATATCGAATATGAGCACACAAGGTTGCACAACGTTGGCAAGAGTCACGAGCTTGTAAGTATATCGTACTTCGGTATGTAATAAATAATCTTAATACATCGGAAGTTGGTATAGTTTACGAAGCAGTCGGAAACCTAAACCTAGCAAATTAAAATTTAAAATTAAACTTACTAGTTATCACATATCTCGACTATTAGAAGAAAAAAGTTACATCTGCAAAATGACAAATTTTTAGTACTTATAGTGTCCTGAAGTTTTGATCGCAGACATTTGTTTAGAACTTGTATAATGCGCACATCAGCCATTTTTTTAAAGTATGTCATGAGGACATGATTGTTTTATTTAGTCTCATTTATTTTAAAGAAATATGCTTGTAAGGATATATGTGTTGTACGGGCACACGAAACGTTATTTTATTTATTAAAGAGAGTCGCTCAATAATTGTTAAAAAAGGACATTCAACGATAATATTCATTCTGCATCTGTAAGTATATAAAACAACATTGTACGGAATGCTAGAGCCAATAAAATGTTTTAAATGACATTCGTGTACGACATATAGTCCATTGAAATGTTACATTTTTAGGCCTTACCTTGCGTTTTTTAGAGGACGCAATTTTATTTTGTTGAAGTGTAGGGGGGTCAGAGTAAAGCTAAAACCAGTTTGTGGGGTCGTCACCCTTGTCCCACGGCCGCCATCTTGAAAATAGGGGTTGAAATGGTTTTTACGATGTAAGTATCTCTTAAACTATTTATCTGACAAAAAAAATTAATAAACATTATTTGTTGCAAATTAAATTCTCTACTCAAAACTTTGGTCCAGTAACTTTTTATCGTAGAACTATAAATAAAGTTTTAGCTTTACACTGACGCCCCCTACACTTCAAAAAATAAAATTGCGTCCTCTAAAAAACTCAACCCCAAATGTAACTTTTCAATGGACTAATAAGTACTTACATGATACGTAATAATTATGCGAATCTTAGATATGTGGACGAAGAACAAATTAAATTATCTGTAATATACTTACATATTCTTTTATTCCTCTGAATGACGAGACGAGTTTACCATTCGCCTGGTGGTAAGCGATACGACCGCTCATAAACAGTAGAATCACCATCCAACATCTTGAACAACAAAGTAATATTTGGTATTCCAAAACGCTTGCCATCCTGAGACATGCGGTGTTAAGTCTTATTATGTCTACTAGTTACCCTGTCTACAATGTCCTTCAAATCGGAACACAACAGTGACTACACACTGCTGCTTGGCGGCAGAAATTGACATTGCGGTGGTACTTACCCAAGCGGCCTCTCACATATGAGAGACCTACCGCCAGTAAATACTTAATAAAATATTTTATGAGAATATAATGCCATAAAGTCATGGAACCAAAAATTTGACAATATGTATTGAATGTTATTTTGTTGAATCATTTGTTATTAAAGTTAATTTTTATTTTTAATTAAATTAACAATATTATAATAAGTACTTACATAAATGGTAGAATGTTTTGATGGGATCATGACTGCTTTTTTTCAGGGATAACTAAATGTTAATGAAATGTGAAAGATTATACGCTTTCTTACATTTGTGATCATCGATATCAAAATATAAGTACGTCAAATAATGTTACTACTTGAGATGAAGCGACACAGCGCGCGTATTTTAATGCTTCTGATCAAAGCAGAGAAAAGGTTATCTGGTAATTGTGCGATATTATTGTTATAGTTTGCGCAGATGAAACACTATTTTGACATCTTTAACTCAAAAAATACGTAAAAAGATATATTAATCGTGAAATTCCGTTATTAAACGAACTAATACTTATGAGATCATACCTTTTTTGATATAGGTAATTATAAAACATTATTCATGTAATGGTACAAATGTGGCCGTACATCCTTAAAAGGTTAGTTGGAGTTTTTGACGGTGCATCAAGATAAATCCGTTCCACAATGCAAAATGTACTAGGTACCGTGGACCCTACTACAACAAATATCATTTTACCCAGCACGGTATTTTTCAGATCCAAATTACCTTTTCCGAACCACTGTTTACATCTTTGCCCATCAAATTTTTAGCGCCAGGGTTGGCACTTCATGAACTGAGATTTGTAAATAATTATATTTTCTGCTGAAATTACTAAGTATATTAATTATTATACTTATCTTTCTATGTGATATTATGTTTAATCTTCTTACTAATAGGTATTATAAATGCGAATGTTTGAAAAATATTCGGATGTTAGACGTGAACGCAGAAACCGCCGAACTGATTCGTATAAAATCTGACCCTCTGATAGAGTACTTATATTCCGGGTTAGCACCCAGCAGTTTCAATGGTAGAGTTCCACGGTATAGGTTATCCGCTCAGATTTAACCCTGGACAAGGTATAGATTCAAACAATTCATTTAAATAGGTACCAACTCATTCTACAATCGTCATATACTGCATGGATTGGGAATTGGTAACTGCCTCCCAGGCCCAGAAGGAATCATTTCACTATACTACAAGTTCATCAATCTTAATAAAAGACTAGAGCAACGGCAAAGTTACCTACTGGCTTCAAGGGCTTAAGAATGTAAAGCGTCTTAAAAATAAAACACAATGATTATTGTTAAAACGATAATACCCATTTATTAGTGTTCCAAATGTTAAATGTTTGTGACCGATACAGCGGGAGCTCAAGTCAGCGCTCTGCAGCCCCGCGCACGGCACATCAAACTAACTAATGACCTACTGCACACACATACACCACCAAATCCAAATACCTTTCTGAATCCATTAAAGGAGTGTTACTTACTAATAACGGTCTGCTTATATCAGTGACTTATTATGTTACGATGGTGTAGTTGAACTACAGTTATAGTTAGGAGACGGGGACAATATTCGCCCGCTCAACGAAAGGAGCTATTCGCGCTATTCAGAATACACGCCCATGCATGGGGGCACAGGGGACATCAGTCGCGGGCCGACGCACATGGTGCAGTGTGTATATCACGTGATTGTATTGTTATACAACCACGTGATATGCGCACTGAGACATTGAGGCCTATAAGTTTCCGCGAACATAACCCCTCCGTAGATCCTATAAGTTTCCATCGTTCCCCAATATCCGCCGGGACCGCTGCAATTGCTACGCTGGAGGATCGCTTGTATCCCGTTCGCAGGGTACCCCGGAGATAAAGGCAGTGGTTCCCGCAAAAACAAAAAAAGGAACTTTAATATTTTGATTTACTTATTAATAATGTTTTTCGTATACAAGACATTTCTTTACATTAAATTTTGTTGTATTGACGTCTTCATAAATGTAGGTTTTTTATCTATGTTTCAATATTTGAATAGTTTCGACTAGTCCCGGATTTATACCGTCGTAAGTATTCTTACGTTAAGGCGCTTAATTTGTGCCGTCCCGCATTTGCGTATTTTGTGGAAATGAACAAAGTCCGACTGCAATCAATTCGTACTCAACGGGGTGAACACCTAAAAATAAGGTTAAACATTTATTTGTGCCTGGGCCGCAGTCTATACGGCCTGTTGACAAGTCCGCTATAGTTTTGCCACGTTTCATCGATTATACTTGAGTGTTAAAGCGGCCCGCTCGCCTCGTACAACTATTCACATAACATAAAGGCTTTATTTGTTCTACGTCGGTACCCTAACGCTTGGAAAGTCAAAAGCATAACGCAAAGCATCCGTGTACAACTACGCTGTCGGCTACTGCGGGCTGTCCGAGCGTCTGCCATCTGTCGCGGGCACCGTGGGCCAAACTCGAGAAATCTGTATAAAATTGTGATCAGGGAGTAACGCTTATTTTGCCTAAGACATTTACTTTTATGTTCTACTTTGCCTTCTCTACATGAACTTCGCCAAGATTAGTTTTAGGGAGGTTTATCTGCCCCTACACACTATACTACTTATATAATACCATAACGATTTTGTTTTCAAATCAAATTATACGGGTTTTTGAAAATGCTTTATCATAAAAAAACCTCTGTAGTCGATAGTTCCCCTTGTTGCACATGTATTGTGGCTTATGTGTTTTGCGATTTATTTTTGGGCAGGGGGGTGCACGTGCTCCTACTTGCACCCCCCTCCCGGCGCCTATGCTTCTCTATGGCCGATTGTACTTGGCTCTCAATATCATTAGCCTCACTAAAATATACAACGAAAAGTAAAATTTTGTGGCGAAATAATGATGTGTGTTGTGTGCAGTACGACACCGACGTATCCTGATCTGAAAGTCTACACTTATCCTTAACTATGTCTTTATACCTATCGTACGACAGTATATGGTTTGTAAAAAATAACAATTAAATTATGTTAATAAAATAATAAACTTATAAATATTTGTACTCTATTACAACTTTAAACAGTTGGTTAGGAAATGTAAAAGAAAATAAATCAGTCTTCAAGCGCACAGAGCGGTCACCGGTCGCGGCCGCAGCCTCCGCTCCGTGCTGCAGGCGAGGCCGGGTCGGCCGGCGGCGGCTCGTGCGCAACATGTCATGGCAGTGATAAACGAAACTTAAACTAACAAGAGTATTACGAGTTACGACAAAATGCCAGTCTCCTTCAGATCCGCAACAGCAGCTCTTTGGTTAATCGAGTTCAAAACAATAAGACAAATATCTGTAGAAAATAAAACATAAATAAGTACATGCGGTGAGATAAAATACTAAAGTGCCGAGTCGGTGTAACGCGCATGCGCAACCACACGCCGGGTGAGCCAACTGCTTGCGTATTGTCCGTAGCGAATCCATTTCTACTTTCTAGACTCTATAGTCTATACCTCTGCAGTATGTGGCAGCTATGACACGGAGGTGTGTGTCCTTTGATTATGATTAGTCGAGAAATCACATGTTTGTTTCCAGACCAATCATATTCATCGACGCGGATTCTGATATTGGGTTTCTTTTTTGTTATCTAAAGGCACTAAAATTAAATATCACCCTTAATTAATTTAAATTGAAAGTAACTCTAATAAAACTTTGCAACAAAATCCTAAATTATTGGAAAATGTCACAAAGTTAAGCTTTCAAATGCAAAAACATAATTTTCTAAAATCAATACTTGGGAGTTAGACTATATCACCGTCGCAGCGCCCACAGTACTGCAGCATGCGTACTTAACCAGAGACTCCCTTTTAAACCCGTTGCGATCACCTCTTGAAAGTGGGTTTCGGCCCTCAAAGATGTGGATTAAAATTCCATATACCAATATTTTTGTGTGTTATTGGTGGTCGTACCTATTCTATTATTTACAGTCATGGTTACAGCATCTCGGACTTTATATAAGTAACAAGCGAGCGCCGCCTGGCTGGTTCGCGTGTTGTTACACCGACAGAAGCACGACAACAACATAAACCTACAACTAGTACACATTTGGTTACAAACATATAAACCACGCGGCCCACCGGGTCCGCCGGGGACCTCGGACCGCCGCCAGCACTCCTCAGCCACCCGGAGGGCTGCGTCGTGTCACGTGACACCATTTAAACTCACATTTGGTTACACCCTACAAACTAGTGTTAGTTGCATACAGGATATCCTACAAGCCGGCTCGACACACTACGTCGCGTCCGGCACTACAGTACACCCGGAGCCCATGCGGGCCCGTGGCAGGCACTGGTGGGATCATTGGGCCGTGGGGATTCAGACTTTTGATTATTTATACTTGTGAGTAAAAAATCACTCAGATGCGACATTTTATACAAAAAAATCGTTTTATAAAATTAAATTCAAAAATAGTGCTGTAAATTCAAATATTTGTTGTGATAATATTATATTACATGTGTTATGAGTAAAATTACAATGAAAGGGAAATGGCAATTTCGTGTGAGTCGATTTTATACTCGCAAGTATAATATGGTAGGAACATATTATTCAAAATGGTACAACTCAATAGTTACAGAACACCGGTTAAGACACCGGCAGATGTGATTCATTCGTAAGGGAGGGAGTTCGGGATGACTCGCTGCAAAGATTGAGAACCGCCTACGCCTTGTACGATGGGTCGGGGTGTGCGCGCAGACACAACGCCAGCGTCAGCAGCAGCGCCAGCGCATGCGCCGCCAGCAGCGCGCCCCCCGCCGCCAGCGGCGCCCGCGCGCCGCGCCGCAGCGCCGCCAGAACGCGCGGCCCACACGCCGCGCCGTGCAACCCTGCCGCCGAGCCCGACGCCGCCGGCACGCGCCGCGCCGCCCCGCACTCGCTCGCGTCCTCCGTCTGCAACCACCACAGCACCGTCGCTTTACTAACTGGCCACACTCGCCACTGCATCGCCGCGGGCACGGGGGACACTCACGGCGCAGCATGACGCGGGCACCCAGTAGTGCGCGGCGGGCGCGCCCACGGACAGGTCGAGCGCCGCCGCGCGCGCCGCCAGCGCGGGCTCGTCGCTCGCCAGGCGGCCGCGCGACCACTCGGACGCCTGCCAGTCGCGCATGCTCTCGGCGCCGCAGCACTGCAGGCCCTGTTGGATGGCGTCGAGCGCGTGCGTGCGGGACGGCAGCACGCCGTAGTCGCGCTTCACGGTGAGCTCGAGGCGATCCCGCAGCGCGCGCTGCAGCTGCGGCAGATGCGCGGCGCCCCACCACGCGGCGGCGCCCTCGGCCACGGCGCTCAGCGCGAGCAGTGCGAAGGCGGCGGCGAGGAGCGAGGCGGAGTTCCTGGCGGCGCCGCACAGCGCCAGCAGGGCGCCGGCCGCCAGCGCCGCGGCCCACGCCGCCAGCGCGCACAGGCCGGCGCGCCCGGCCGCGTTCTCGCTGGCGCGCCCGTCCCACAGCGCCCACGCTGCGAACCCGCACGCGCCGCTGCCCACACACTGCAACACCATTAACCAGATACCATTAGGGCCCATATCGCAGTTCTTATCAATTCCGTTGCTGAATACCCATGAAACGTTCTACGAGACATCCAGAAATTATAATAGCTCCATGGAAAATAAAGTCATATTACATTATTATTATCTAGGTTATTACCCTTATATTGTAAAAGAGTTTGAAATACTTACAGTTTTTAAAAAATTCTACAAAACAAGTTAATGTATGTGTCAGTAATGCACATGTTCCTTGTTTATTTATGAAGCGGATATTATATTCTGAGTCCTAAGTGTACATCTATGAAATTTAGACCTTAAGGATTAAGAAAAACCAATCTCTCAATCCTGTTACAGCCATACAAGAGAGTATCGGTCGGCCTTACCCGCCGCGCCAGACAAGTATCTAGTCGTGTTTGTTTATATATGGAAACATGGTGCGAGAAGCAGCCAGGCGTCTTTTTATAGCAATCAGTGTATACAAGTAAATAAATCTCCTGATTGATCCCTGCGAGGTTTTCACACATGTCCCTATATCTTGTTACGAAGTATGTATTAATTAAATTTTGTTTACACAAATTATCACCATTATAAACTTGAAACTAGGTTACCGAAATCGATTGACCATTCAATTACCAATCAATATCGGTAGTGCGCTAATTAGGCTATCGCAAATTGTAGGCTTGTCTTATTTCATTACAAGTTTAATTTACAAATTGAAACAAAAACAAACGCTTACCAGGAATATTATATTAAAAAGTATCAGCAAGCATTTCATCAAAGAATAGCAGCGAGACATTCCCATTGTTTCCTCTTTTTCCGTTTTTCCTACAATTAATATTTTGTTGTATCCAAAATTCGCTAATATACCACTTACACACACAATTCAAAACTTTATAATTAAAATAATAATTTATTTCTATTCCATAATAAACATAAATAAAACTCCATTCGAATCGGATGTCAAACATAGACAATTCCAAAATCATGCCAATTAGTTTACATAGTTGTCAATGATTGTAAAAATACTAAAATCATTTTGTATCAAATTATATAGTAAATAATATTTTTTTATATTATTGAGTTTAAAACATTATCAATGAGCATAAATTTACGTTTTTCCCTAAAGACTATTGTGTTTACCATAAACAAAAATCGGTAACGGTGCGAACAGCGAACAGCGAACGAACACGAATTTTATGACGCTTATTATGACAGCGAATGGAATATCTCCTTGAAAAACATAAATAAATGGCCACCGTTGTTATTACGTTCTTCCTATTAGCTCGATTCTATGTTTGTAAAATGGACGCCGACTATCAAGAGAGTCCGAGGTGATTGCTTACTAAATGCATAATCTAGTAACAATAGTGAATAAACCCAATACTGTAGTAAGGGTTTGCAAATCAAAAAGGGGTCGTTGACAGAAAGTTTCGCGCCACTGTGTTTCCAGCAGCGGTCGTATTGTGTTCGCCTCTCCTTTCGGTAATGTTATCAATGAAAGGACGCTATTTTCAGGGATCGCACTACGTCCCGTCGAGAAAAACGGTGGAGCATGAATTCACAACGGCTGGAGGAAATCGTGGCGGAACTGATGAAGCCCATCAGCGACATCCGCCGCAGCTTCGACACGGATCTCAGCGCGGTGAGTGCTCTGCTGCCCACACTATCGCGGTCCGGCGCGGCATTCCCTGCCGGCACCCATTGCGCTCTCTGCCACTGCAGTCCTAACTCCCAGTGCACCGCGAAACGCAGAGACAAGTCGCTAGTTCAGCAGCGTACTCACCGACATCAGTGCTCAGTGATGTAGTTTGTGTGGTGTGCCTCATGAATACGGGCAAGCGGCGGTAGCGTGCCCGCCTACAGGGTGTGCACTCAAACCATGCATATCGCGTGCAGATTAAGTTCAACAGAGACCCTGCCATGTATAATGGGTATGTGTGGTTCGGGCGATAGGTGTTTGTTTTGTGCTAAATATTTACATAATCATGTTGGCTTGCTCACATGGGTCATGCATCATTTCCCCATGTAAGTTGCTTGTTTAAATTGTTTTATATAAAACCTTGAGTGTGTTATCTCAAGGTTTTTCTTGTGAATGTTTTATTATGTCTTAGCCTCACAATACACTGTTCTCTCAACCAAGGTTAAACATGCTAAAAAGTGTTATGTAAAAAGTAAGCAAGTGTGACGGTGCCTGGAGGTACCATATTAAATATGTGTAATTTAATTATAACGAAAACATTAATTCCACTTGTGTTGCCAAAACACTAAAACTTTTCCTATTTTATTTTTTTTGTCTATTTTGAGCTTGGATGTTGGTAGCTCAATCACATGACACATACAAGCAGTGATTTCAAGGCATATCATTGTTGTTCTAGTGTCATAGGTAAACAGAAAAAAAATGATATATTCACTAGGGATGTACGAGGTTGCAAAATCTGAATCTGCAGATACACATCTCAGTTTTTTAATACAGTTAACATCCAGTGCCAGATTTATATTTTTATGAGTATAGGCCACTTTATTTCTGCCGCCCCATGTAGGTAGGTTTTTGTATGTATGTAGGTTTTTAAAATACTAAATAATTTTCCATGTGTTTGTATTATTTAATAAACAAATGATTAATTAAATTGAGTGAGCATGCTCTGAAATCTGCCGCCCATAGGCCCCTGCCTATATGGCCTATTTACAAATCCATGACTGTTAACATTAGAATGCATGACTTTAAAATGAAAGTTGATGCTTTAATTGACAAACATCACATGTTTTTAGTGACTTCTATCTTGCTTCTTACTAATATTATAAATGCCAATGTCCTTCAATATGTATGGTTGTTTATTACAAGTAAAGGCAGACACAGCTGAATAATGTTGAATAAAATTTGGCACAAGGATAAGCTGTAAACAACACCTATTACCTACCTACATATAATAAATCTCACTTTTCACTAATATCAAACATGCAAATGCTTGTGGCAATGTTTGGGTATTTGTCTCTTATAAGTAAACACAGACATAACTGATTAGATTTAGATGAAAGTTTGCATGTGGGTAGACCATGTCCTAGATTAACACATTGGTTATTTCTTATTCTGATAATTTGCTCCCATAGGAAATAATAGGTTTAATTTGATTTTTAAATAGGAGGGGCTGGCATGACACATTTTTTAAGGGACATAAATATTTCTCATCTATGCATTACTCATTATTTCTGCAATAAAATTACTGGGGGATGCAAGGAATAAGTAGTAGAATATGATTTTTTTTGGCTGTTCATGCAATCATGCAAATCTCAGTCATCGGATTCAAAATCGAATTACTGAAAAGTTGGAAGCTATATTCTAAGTAACATAATCAAACAATGTATATATATTTGTTTAAGTGAAAAATCTAATAATTTTCGTCGCGCGTATTCTGTGTACATGGTGGTGAATTGGAGGAGTATAACAGGCTGTAATAAGATGGCTCAGCTAGTCATACAAATATTTTCATCAATATTTTCATAAAAGAAATCCTTGCCCTCTTCAATAAATGGGCTATGCAACACTAAAAGAATTTTCTAATTGGAACCAGTGTCTTCAACATCACCTGCATGCCAAACAGTTCTATATTCTTATATACACATTCCGTTAGCGTCGTGCCGACATCCCGACCCGCAACTATTTGACGAAATCATAAAAGTAATAAATAATAATGAAAGTTTCAGTTGACACTGTTAATTGCCATCTTTAAGAAGAATTTTAACTTAATTATGAAATTTACAAATTAAATCAATCCGTTTGAGATCTGCCAAAAAGTAATGGATACAAATACAGATATTTCTTCTTGATCTTGAGGATTGAGAGTTATTGGACCAAACAAATGTTATCACAGAGCTGATGGGTTGACATATTTCAGTCACCAGATGACAGTGAAATACTATAATACCAAGTCCCCAAACTGACAGGGGCCGTGGGTAGTTGCAAAGAATGGAGTCGGTCAAGATATGCAACATTAACATTTATGAGTTGCGTGGCCGACGCGCCCGCCGCCCACACCACTCAAAATTTATGTACATATTTAGTACAAAGTAATGAAAAACTTGTGTCAATACCCAAAATTTCAGTATGCACAGCATTCTGCAGTAACACTATTGTAAAAACAGTGGGACTGTGGTAATGAACATAATTTCACAATACAAATTAGCATATCCATATACATGTGAAATCACTAAAACAATTTGTATAAATTTTGTACATAAATTGTGTTACTGGTTGAGCAACACAAGACCAATATTGTAATGTACATGTTCTAATATATTAGGTGTTTATTAAATTTACATACTGTATTATTGATTTTCAATTAGTGACCTTTTTTAACAATATATGTACTACTTATAAGGCATAATTTACTAGGTAAAATGTTAAAAATATTTATAAAAAGATTGATGTCCATTAAAATGGATCCCGTATAAAACCTTACTTCTTGATTTACAGCCATTGATCTGGTTGTGATTACACAAAAGTGTGCGAGCAGACGACTAGCCCCAAAGAGGAGAAAAGTATGATGCTATGCATAAGATTGCAATATTGTGTAGTTTTAAATATTACAGTACAAGTTTTTGGCCTTGAATTGAATCTATTCAACAAATACATAAATTGTATGATGTCCTTTTTAGTACAAGCTAGTCTACAAAAAAAGACAATGTTGATTTCCTATTTTGTCTAATCATATGGGTTCAATGAACCCAAAAGGATGATCTCAGTCACTTGTAAAAATATATTATCTATGCAGGCTTTATTACAATGGAACTTGCACACTGTGTAAACACATAAATGTATTCTATTTGTGGATTACACAGTTTTGTGCAAAGATAACATGCATAATAGAGTATAAAAAAAAAAACTTTATAGAATCATTATGTATTTTTGTATTTAACCATTTTACAGACTTAAAATGTTGGTCATGTTTTTCTAACATCGGGAACATTATAGCGCACTCGCCAGACGTGTTTCAATAATTTTAAATTCTTACAAGAACACAATATGATTTGTGACGACTGCAGTCAATGTTAGCGAATAGATAATAATGTATTGTCTTTACAAAAGGCTAACTTGATGTTTTAAAGATGACCTGTACTATGAACCATGGAGCACTTTGGAATATAAAGTGTGTGAATACAAAACGGTGTTCAACATAAACACAAATAAATACACGCTCACGCCTTTATCGCCGAGGGGCAAGTACTGCGCTCGCACGGTGCAGGAGTGGAGTTGGTATTGTTTTTGGTTAGTATGTGGTGCTTAACAACAGGTAAAAAAATGTAACCTAAAAAAAGTTAAGCGTAACGAAGGCGCAATCTGTCATATTGCAGTTGTTGGAGGAATACCTGACGGAGGCGGGTCTGCACGCGCTGGAGGCGGGGGAGGATGGCGAGGAGGGCGGCGCGTCACCCATCGGCGTCGCGCCTAATTACGCCGAGCTGGCGCTACTGCTGCAGCACTCGGCCTGTCTCTACGGTCGCAAGGTGGACTTCCTCTACCAGCACGTGCTCAACGTCAGCGACTCTTTGCAGAATGGCACTCAGTGAGAATTAATTATTATTTACTTAACAAATAGATACCGATGTACAACTGCTTTACTGAACCTACACCTAGGAGCTGATGATGCTACTGAAGTTAGGATATGCATACTGGTCTGACAAGAGTCACTTAGAATCTCATCAGTAGCTTTTACGTATGATAATATAATATAAAGCTGAAGTTTGTTTGATCGTGCTAATCTCAGGAACTACTAAACTGATTTTATTTATTTTTTTACAAATTAGAAACTCTTGAGTGCTATAGGTTATTTTTTTATCCCAATAATATATACAAGCGGAACTTTTATCCCGGAAAATAAATTTACACGGGGACGCGATGTAGTCGCAAGAACTAACAAAATGTAAATTGATATGAGTGGTGACCGCAGGGAGGAGGCGGGTCGCGAGCCAGGCGCTGCGGAGTCGCCGGAGGCGGGCGGCGGGTCGGCGGCGGCGCGGCGGCGGCGGCGGGCCTCGGGGCCGGCGGGGCTGGCGGGCCGGTTCGGGCGCGTGGCGCTGGAGCCGAGCGCGGCGGCCCGGCGCGAGCCCGCGGCGCCGCGCCCGCCGCCCACGCTGCCGCGCATGTACATCGAGCTGGAGCCGCGCGTGCTGGCCGACGGCGACGCGCCCTTGCACGACTACGCCGGCGAGCCCATCGGACTGCCCTCCGACTTCCACGTCATTTGGAGACTGCAGGTCATTATGAAGCACAACTTTTGGAAGCGAATACATCCACATGTTATCTTTTATTATTAACATTAAGTCCAATGCGAGTTATTAATGATTGACATACATAAGATAATGAAGAAATAATTTGAGCCCTACAATGTAACTTTTCACACTTATCCACAGCCCATTCATAATAGTATCACCCATATAGGAAGGTTGTAAATAAAATTATATGCATGTTTCATGTGTAATTTATTCAGGATGGTTACCTCGTTGACGAGCTGGAAGGGCCTCGGTCATCGAGCGAGTCTATTTTGAACCCGATATCGTTGGTGGAGCTGCAGGCCGCTATAGAGGCGGCGGCGCCCCCGTCCCCGCCGCCGCTGCCGTCGCCGCTGCGGGAGCGCTCGCCGTCGCCGGACGCGCATGCGCCGCCGCTGCACGCCAGCACGCCGCTGCCGGACCGCACGCCCTCGCCGCTCAAGAGACAAAGGAAGAGAAGAAGCGACGTCAAAATCGACGAAATTGTAGGCGGCAGGATCAAAATTTTAATCAGTAAAGGTGAATCAATAACAACACTTTATGGCCATCTTCATTATGAGTAGAAAGTAAGTGACATTACTACCCAGAAACAGTAATAACTGCATTACACTGCTCTGGCCTTGTCATCTTGAAATGTAAGTCTCATAACGCCCAGTGAACCCAGTGATTATTACGCTGGCTACAGTTGTACTTTGAACTGGAACACAACAGAGGTTTTAAATAAATAATTTTAAGTAAAGGAAATGTGTGGAAAGATGTAGTGTATCTCCAGCAGGAAGTCGTTTCAACATGTGAACCATTGGTTTAATTGCTAAAGCGAAGTATTGCTTCAGAGTTAAAGCGGCAGCTGCGATGCGTGCAAGAGTTCAGCATCGAGAGTAAATGGATCTCGGACGTGGTGGAGCGGCGCAAGAGCCGCATCCTTGCCGAGCGCAGGCGCCTGCGAGCACACCACCCGCGGCCCCCCAACACTGGTGAGTCATCCAACGCTTACAGCCGGTAACGAACCCGCGAGTTCCATCTGCGAATCACAATTCCTCGACCGATACACAAGTATTTGTTTTGAGCTAGGTGCTGCGGGAAAGACCATCTGGTTCTCAATACTCACAGCACAAAACTAGTACCTCAGTGTAAGGTCACGATTGGGACGTGTATATGAATGTTGGGAGCATTGATATAAAGTCGTGGTGCATTTGTTTAAACTGGCTTCGTGACGTGACCGGTTTTATCTTTTGCAGCCTTCCGCGGATTCGATGATTCGGACGCGGACATCGGAGGTGAGTGTTGATTAGAGACTCACACTCGTGCAGACAGTCGCGTCGCATTGCGGTTCAGAAATGTAGTGCGGTCTGTCTGTAGCCTGCGATACGATCGTTTCAGCATACTACGAGACATTATAATATATTTTATAATGTCTCAGAATGACATACTTTATGTACTTATTCCAAGAGGGTCCTTGGAATACTTTGAATTGAAATTGTAGATTGTATGGCAATTGTTTATGTTCACGATCTTTCCGTGTGGAGATTGACATTCTATCCTCACCTATAATTTGTATATTTTTTGTAGTGAAAATTAGTTGATACATGTGGTGTAGCATTACTTATTGTGTAAAGATGTGTATGTAATTTATGTAACGGTGTGCCAGGGTTCCTCGGTTGGAGCAGCTCGGAGGCGGCGCTGGCGGCGGCGGAGGGCGCGACGGCGGCGGTGGCGGCGCGCGAGCCCGACAGCGACGACGACGGGTTCTTCGAGCAGAGCTCCCTCGGGGACTCCGACCACTCGCGCGTCGAGGACCTGTCCGTCAACACCTCCGCCAACGTCAGTACACACATCATTCACAATATATACTCAATATCTGGATAGTTCATATAAAAATAATGTGTTATTATTTTATTTAATGCTTAATTTAGTTTAGTCTAGTAGCAATCATCATAAATTGCATGACAACAACACATTTATTTTAACAAATCTTAGAATAAAATGCTATAAATTATATAAAATCTAAGTTAGTCTTACAAACTGACGCCGCATTCCCATGATGTTGTACAGTTGTCAGTTAGGTACTAATCATTGCACATTTTTTAAACATGCAACAATGTATCTCAATTCATATTAAATATCTATCATTAAGATGAGTGCTGGTGGTAGGTTATTTATATCCGACTAGATGGTGATCAATGCACACAAAAAATAAAAACTAATTATTGTGGGCCATGTAACTTTGTCTGTGATAAGTTGTATATCCAGTTTCAGTCAAGTCATTACAAGTCGGTTCAACTGTGTTGATTGGCAACAACTGGCATACTTTATCTTGCCCTACTCTGCTTACCATCAGGTGTAGTGGGTTCAAATTGCTGTAAAAAAGGCTTCACAAAGCTTTCTGAGCATCTCTTAGAGTCCTATGAACTGATATACATAGTGTAAGTATAATTCAGAAACATCCTATTTTACAATGAACAGAGCGAGTGGGCGGCGGCGGGTGGTGCGGGCGGCGCGGGGGGCGCGGGCGGCGCGCGCGCGCTGCACGTGCGGGCGCTGGCGCGCGACGTGCTGGCGGCGTGTCCCGCGAGCGGCGCCGCGCCCTTCACCGCCGTGCTGGACGCCACCGTCAAGCACCAGACAGACGTGTCGCGCATCCTGCTCGCGACGCTGTTCCTGGCCAACGCGGGCAACGTGGAGATCCTGCCGGGCGCGCCGCTCTCCACCGGCACCTTCTCCGTGCGCCTGCTCTCCACGGACGAGCGGCTGTACTGCGCCACGGCACGGGAACACTTCCAACGGTAGACGCGTCGCTCCTGCACTCCTACTGACTATGTGATACTCGTTCTCATATTAAACGTGATAGATAACACGAGAGTTATGAGTGTATTCACAAGCCCGGGTGACAATAAAGTTGGTGTTCACAAAAGCAGCTTTGCTGGAAAACTTGTTAACTGCAAATACCAAACATGGACACACAAGGACTAAACTCTTGGGTTTGCTGAGCATTATCTAACATAAATTCATATCATATGTGATGTGACTTGAATTGACTAATTCTGGTGGAAATAATACTAGCAATGAGAATTGTACGACGCTAGTCTGATTATGTATGTTCATGTGGCCAATGTTTTTTACTTTTTCTTTCTGCATGATCATTGTTGTTGTATGTAGAAAAAGTTTAGCCAAACTGAGTGCAATCAACGCGTGACTGTTTGTATGTGCGTGAGGGTGTGGTTGTATACTTGAGACGGTGCTATAGCCTGTTAGACGGTTAAGTTAGGACACTTACAAGTATCAAAAGAGGCTGTCCAGGGACAAAGTGTGTGTATTGAAAATATTTTATATAACGTAATTTTATCACAGCCAGCCTCACTGAATTGGATGAAGGCTCAGCCATTGCATTTAATGGCATAAGACAGCATTAGGACTGTGATCTCTCCACTGTATGATGTAAATATTTCCAGTGCATCATGTAACCGCGTAGGTAAATCGCGCCTTCACAATAGGTAAAGTGCGTGAGCGGGACGGTGAGACATTTACCAGTATTATTAATGTAATACATATCAGACATGCTCGAACTTATCGCGACTATATTTCTTTACTAAAATCCATTTTTAATGAAGCTATTTTTTTTAAATCGGGTTGGATCATTTTTTTAAATAACTTTTACTAAATCAATTTAAATTACCAAAATATAAAATAATATTTGTAAATAATTTGTAAATATAGAAGTAAGATGTAGACATGTTTTATGTCGTCATAAGTAATGTTAGTTGGATTTGTGATGTAACGATAGTCCTGTACATAGTGTATAAGGCCAATTCCCAAAAGACGGGTGTCCGCGGCGGTGGACGGCGGCGGCCGGCACGCTAGTATATCTATAGTCACATTCCATGCTATTGGCCGTATTCTCCGTGGTGCACTCTAGTGAATTTTGTACGTACGAACCAATCTTGTCAGACGTCGATATCTTTGCAGCCTAAAGGCAGTCACGAGGCAGTGTCGCGAGTGTTTGTGTCGGTGAAATGTTAATGTTCATGTTATACATGTCGGCCTCGGCTGTACTCGTGTTATTATGTTTTATGTAAGTTTAAACTAATAAAATTACCACTAACTTTGGATACAAAGTGTACCGTCCTCTTTACCAAAGTACGAACTAGCTGCGAACTGCAGGTCATTTGGTGTTAATCAAAATTTATACTATACTACGATGTACAAATTTTTATATCACTATCTAAGAAATATATGTATATATAATGTAATTTACCAGTAACACACATTATATTTAATTAACGGTGTTAATTTAACATACCTTTTAACTTGAACTATTAAATTTATTAGTAGCACACAGGCTCCTCTATGTCCGAAAAAGCCTGGAAGCTGTTTCCTTGATAAATACTTTAAGTATAATATAGATAATATATTTCACGCGAAGTTACACATACTAGGTGTTTTAAATAAAAATGTATGTCCTTGTCTGTCAAATGGTATGACACAAAGTATTATGTAGTGTGGGGCGCAGGCGTCGCTTCACTCGTGTGTCATTCATATTCTCCATTCGAATATACATCACCCGGCCGAGGTCGTATCAACAATTTGGTGCCGCCTTCGATTTTTTCATGTCCGATCAGTAAGGCAGGAGTTATATATTTTGTAAGTTTTATTTCTATAAACTTAGTAAACACATTTTTATTAAATTAAATACAATAGCATACATTAGTTGTGTGTTGCGATAACTATGTACATACAATCTACTACAACTAAGTTCTTTGCTGTTTATGTTAGTCTTTGGTTCGTAAGTAAATGTTATAATGTTGCAACCGTAAAACAACACTACACATCCCACTATTGTATTAAGTAATAATGTTTGAATGATAAATTTTTAAAAATAATCAAAGTGAATATTTTGTAACTTAAAATTTTGTAAATATAAAAATAATTACGAAATAGGCTTATAAGATATATAAGTGGGTTGTAAATTTGTATGTAGTTGAAATTGTGGAATGTTTAACTTTTTATATCTGTGCCTTATTGTGTACAACAAATAAGTGCCGTGTCCACTGTCGGCGGCCCCGCGCATGCGCCGGCGCCGCGTGTAGTGTAATATAGGCGCAAGTACGCGCTCGCTATGAGCTGCGCGTATTGCACATTCGTGTGTCAAATTATCGACTCGGGCAGCTGTCCTGGACATTGTAATAAATAACAAAATTGTAGAAAATGTATGTAAAGCCCGTTTGGCGGTAAATCTTAATAATTGTTAATTGACATAATTAAAACATGTGCGTTATTCTGTCTATTATTTAATTCCAAAAAGTTTTAGTTATAAAGGTTATTATTTATAAGTAATTTTGAAAATGAAATGAATCATTTCGAAATATTGGTTATATTTATGTGGGCACTCACCCACATAAAATTATGTAAAAACATACCTACATCCACATCCCCATATACCGAAAATAAAACATCAATTAATGACTGATTCATCCATCATTGTCGAGAGTGATAGCTGGACATTCTCCAATAATATAAAAACGCGTTTTTATATTTTTAATCATCGTGGATTCGCCCGCGTGAAAGAGTATTCCAGATAGTAGTCCCGCTAAATATTTTCCTAGGGTAGAAAGTTGCCTATGTCTTTCCAAGAATCTAAAACTACCTCCATAGCAAATTTCAGAAGAATCCGTTGAAGAATACATGATTGTAGCGAAACTTTAACCGTTTACGCAGCTCCCGCAACTAAAACTCTCAGAAGAAATAAATTACTCCGTTTATGCGTACTCCATTTTCATTGTTTCGCTGCGCCGCTTCTATTGGTCATAGTGTGATGTTATATAGCCTATAGCCTTCCTCGATAAATGGGCTACCGACTACTAAAAGAAACTAATTTAAAATTGAAGAAATAATAATTCCTGACAGAAGCGCTTTCAAACAAACATACTTTTCAGCTTTATAATATTTTACTTAGTATAGACAAAGAGTAATATACAGTATAGAAGTATAGATATATGAAAGTAACTTTTACTGTTAAACCAGTTAACCGATTTTGTTAATTGTATTTTATCATGTAGATTGTAACCCTATTAGAAATAAAGACGATTCTACGGTGGCCGCCGCAAACTTTGCCTTAGGTAAGCCTATACAAAAATCTAAGGAGCAAGGTCGAAGAAAGTAAAACTATAAGATTTTTTTTTATAACAACTTGGCTGTATGGGCTATACTTCTGAGACTTCATATATTTGCATTAGAAACAATTATTATAAATAAGAAAAATGGAGATGAATGGTATTTTTTTTCTATAAGGCGATACCTCAAGGTCCATTTTCATACATTTTGTTTCACCTTTAATCTGGGTAAATAATTATTAAATAGTAATTTAATCTTAAATGGACCTTGAGGTATCGCCATAATGAAAATGAAATATGAAATGACTGCTTGCTCATTCATTCTTCCGTCCCGACTTTTCATTATATTTATATTTCGTATGTCAATTGTCAATTACGTCAAATAACAACTGTCAAGTTTGAATATTGCGCTGCAGTTTTTTTAATTGGATAATTCGATTTATTTGATGCGTGACTGTTGCGTTGTATAGCTGCGTCTTTTATTTTTATTGTGTTAGTGATATAATTTACATTTAACGGTATACAACTTCAAATAATTTAATAGTTAAGTACCGGCATTTTCAGGACATATTATTTATTTGTAAGCATTGTGTGTTTTCGACAGGGCGGTGCGGTCAGAGGTGACTTGCATTAACAATGGGCCGATTCCTAGTAATAATGCTGTTTGCGGTGGTCACCTGTGTGACCGCCTTCAGCAGGTAAGCTTTTTCTTTTGTGCGGGCTTAATCATACCTGCTTAGTCATTAAGACGCGACATAACATTACCCTGAACTGAATTCGCTGTTGTTATTTCAGCGCGTAAAAGAATTTGTTTTAGATTTCTTTTCTAATTATTGAGGATTTTATCTATCTCAGTGTATCAGCATCTCATAATCAATTTGTGCTTTGTGACAAGAATGTATGTAATGTCAGGGTGCCGTTGTACCGCATGCAGTCGGTGCGCAAGCACATGCACGAAGTGGGGACTGAGCTGGACATCCTGCGCGTGAAGTACGCCGTCTCAGGGCCCGCGCCGGAGCCGCTCTCCAACTATCTTGATGTGAGACAAATAATTTTAATAATGTAGGGAAAAACAAATTAGTACCTATAACATTTCAAAGCATGAAAAATTATCCAAATATTTTGCATCAAAATTAACCCACTTTCAGCTTTGTTCAAAATAATACCAAAATGGCTTATTTTTAAAGGATATGTTATGGAAGTCATAACATCATATCAATGGAGGAATAACATTCATAATATGCAATCATAATTAAAATATAGTTGAATTCAATGTCTTGCTCAATCTAATATTAAAAAAATTGAGCTAGCATTAATGTGACAGGCATTCTATTGCATTAGAATTATTTACAAAACATTAAACAACAGTTTTGCAAGTTGTTTTGAACAAATGATGATAACCCGCGACCTCATGTGTTTATCGCTGTCTGTGTTGAGGTGACTGGTGGAGTTGGTGACCACGGTTGCTTATCATGCTGTTGTTTATTATAAATATACAGCTTTACACATTACTCAAGTTGGCCATATTGTTACATATATAGTATTTTTTGTACCTGTTATTGGTTTTACAATTTTTTTATATTTGTAAATGAGGTAGTGAATATTGCAATATGTTAACTTTTGTGTAGGCACAATACTACGGACCGATCTCGATCGGATCGCCGCCACAGTCTTTCAAGGTGGTTTTCGACACGGGCTCTTCAAACTTGTGGGTGCCCTCTAAAAAGTGCCACCTCACAAACATTGCTTGTTTAGTGCACAACAAGTATGACAGCACTAAGTCCAAGACATACCGCGCCAACGGCACGCAGTTTGCCATACAGTACGGCTCAGGCAGCCTCTCTGGCTTCCTCTCAACCGATGATGTCACTGTGAGTATCATCAGCATAGGTGTCGAATTTCATCCTCATGTTATCTTTGAATTTTTAGCTATTATTTTGTATGTACCTAAAACAGTTTTAACTGTGGCTCTAGCCGCTTTAATGCCCATTTCTAAGAATGTAAGTACATGTTATAAGATTCAGGTTTCATAATTTTCTACTAGTGAAATATTTTTATATGTTTGATAGTATTTTCAGAGATACATACTGTATTAGAATACCACAGTTTTAATATAAAGCTTAAAGTCAAATAACTCAAACCATCCCTTATATGGAGATCACTGTTATATCCTTTGTTCTCTAAGTAATTGTAACATATGGGTGGCGATGGTGTAGGTGGGCGGCCTGTCGGTGCGCTCGCAGACGTTCGCGGAGGCGATGTCGGAGCCGGGGCTGGCGTTCGTGGCCGCCAAGTTCGACGGCATCCTCGGCATGGCATTCAGCAGGTAAAACTGCATATTACACATACATAACTAGATCATTAATTTTAATCAATATTATACTGCAACCTTTATGCAGTTCATGATACGATTTATATTATGAAGTGTAATGATTGTGTAAATTGTAATTGGCGTTGTTTTACAGCATCTCCGTGGACGGCGTGCCGCCCGTATTCGACAACATGGTGGCGCAGGGACTCGTACAACCAGTCTTTTCCTTCTATCTCAACAGGTTAATCTTATTATCAGATTTTTTGCGTGGACCTTTTACTTGTTTGTCTTATACGGCAACAAAAAAAGAATGATCAGCAGCATATTTTTTTTGTTAAGTTGGCCATGAGATTTGCTTATGATTTCTTATGTTTACACGAATGTTAAACATTTAAATAAAACAATTTTACGAATTTTATCGCGGATTTTTATATTATAATTTGCTCCTGCTGTTTTGGAGGCGGCCTTCATAGCCGTGTGGGAGCGGGACCGAGGTGTGGGTCGTCCAAAAAGTCAAAGTTACTATATCTACATACATTTTAAAATTATACAAAATATGACTGCTATTCTACTATAGACGACGTACTTCTATTTATCCTACTTTAAAGTGCAGATTTAATAGTTGGTAATAATAACTGCAGAGACCCTTCGGCAACGCAAGGCGGCGAGATCATCCTGGGCGGGTCGGACCCGGCGCACTACCGCGGCAACTTCACCTACGTGAATGTAGACAAGCCCACCTACTGGCAATTCCACATGGACTCTGTCTCCGTCAAGGGACAGAAATTCTGCGCTAAGGTCTGTAGAACTGTCGGGAGTGAATTATCAAATCTAAGTAACAAATAATGATAGATTTAAGATTTTGTATATATTAAATAATAGACTGCTATGGATAAAAAGAGACGGGATTAACATCACCTATTTATGACAACATGGATTCTATCAAGTATAATAATTAACAAATTTAATACAAAAAATCCTTCCTTGTTACCAACCTAGCAAATAAAATTACCCAGTGGTAGCAGGTGGTGCTGAACGAGCGAACCGCCCAGGGTTTTACGATTAAAGAAGCTTCGTGTTTGCAAAGCACTCAAGGAAAAAACATTACCCTCTTAAGGCAAATGTAATAGGGGACCGGCCTATGCTTGATTTTGTACATTATTCTGTATGTAATGGTTAATAACACGAAAAAGAAGCACTCCTGCGAAAACTGCATAAGAATTGGTTAAAAAATGAGTGAATAATTCATATTTAAAATATTGTAATATGCAGAAGTGGGCGCGAAGTAGGGATATCGCTTCATCTCTTTCTTTCGCACGCGTCGTAATTCCCGATGACGTCACATGTGGCTATTTCATCTCTTTTCTGTTTCTTGTTAATTACCCTTCCACCGAAATTCAAATACTTATAACTTATTGATTTCTTACCGGATTTTAATAATTCTTTCTGTGTTATAATTTATATTATGTAAATATTTGATAATAGTAAAGAACAAAATGAGTCCGTCCCCTATTGGGTAAAAGTCATCGTAAAATATGCAGCCCAGTCTTGTATTAGTTATTGCCATTATTGAGTTTAAATGATGACTATTTAAAATGTAATCTCAGCATGATGTTGGCTACAAGCGGTTGGTGTGATATGTTTATTGATGTGTGTGTGTGTGTGTGTACAGGGGTGCGAAGCGATCGCGGACACGGGCACTTCGCTGATCGGCGGGCCGGTGGCGGAGGTGGCGGCGCTGAACGCGGCGCTGGGCGCGACGCCGCTGGCGCTGGGACAGTTCATGTTCGACTGCGCGCTCGTGCCGCGCCTGCCGCGCGTCAGCTTCGGCATCGGTGGCAACACCTTCACGCTCGACGGCGTCGACTACGTGCTGCGCGTGAGCACCGCTTCTCTACCATTACGACACTGTAGCTAGTCGCATCTCTCACCTCGCACAGTTTGGAGCTGTTGGCCATATTGATATTGGCTCTCTCTACATTCTCTGTTGCTTAATCCACAGAGAATACTTTGAAGATCAGATCGAGATGGTACCATGATATCTTCTCTACCTTCAGACGATTCCTTTTCACTGCAATATCCATATATTCCACTCAGAATGCTGATGTCAATAATCTGCATTTCCAGAGATCTTTCTGGCCATGCCCATGCTGAAACTTCCTCCAGTCCTGTCTCGGTGCCATGACGTCAATAATTAAAATATGCATTTTAAGGTAGATTGCTGCTGAACCCCTGGCTTTGCGAAAACCATGGAAATGGTGGCCATTTACCATCAATTGGACTGTTAGCTCATTTGCCTTCTAAGTCTTAAAAAATCTATGCTATTCTTTTCTGCAATATAAATATAACAAAGTACAGTGCTTCAATGCATCATTGGAAAGAGTACAAGAGTAGGAATATATATGACAACCTTTCATCATACATAGAAATTAGGTGGTTGAGGCATTGTGTAGATGCATGGCCATGTTTATTTGTATTGGTTTTATGATTAAGAATATCTATACTTAGAAATATTTTATTACAATTGAAAATCGCAGCTTTTATGGTGTTAAACTGCAACCTTAAATAAAACAAGTCTTTGTTTCTTTCCAAATAGAACTATCGAATGCGTTCATTGACCTCGAATGAGTCCCTCTGATAATGTTGATAGTGTATCTTTTGGTAGAGTTCAATAAACTTTAGATATGATCAATTTAGAGACAAATTTCGTTTAGTAGCTAGATGTGTGAATATTTATGTAAACAAATTAGAGCAGCTCATGATTTCTTGTCACGGCCGCGGTTTTAAATTGATACTCGTGTTTACTCACATCATCCCATATGCAATGCCCAGTATTGTTTAACCCAACTGTAACAAGACAAACGTCTTGTTTGGGTTACTGTTCATTTTGTCTTTTCTGCCGTCAAGCATTC